>NW_019640841.1:66840-127352 GCF_000599845.2 Trichogramma pretiosum | reverse complement strand
AAACTAACTTTCCGAATATTAATCGTTCCGAATTTTGAACAAGACCCGTTATGATGTCCTCGACTTCTGCAGCCGCACGGACGTCGAGTTGCGAGATGACATGATAATATTTCGTCAGCTCCGTGGTGATGTTGCCGAGAGCGAACTGCGCTTCTGCTTGCGCGAACCAGACAGCCGGCTTATCTAACCAAAAGGTTGGCAAGCGCACTGCTACACGGTGAACCTGAGGCGCTCCAAATCCAACGGCACCAAGATCAGCCAGCGGAAAATTTTGTTGCAGTTGAAGTCGTGGCAGTGCTCCTCCCGCTGCCAATCCTCCTGCTGCTGCCAAGCCTTCTGCTGCTGCCAAGTCTGCTGCGGCTGCCAAGCCTCCTGCTGCTGCCAAATCCCCTGCGACGATGTCCAAAGCTTGCTGCTGCTCGAGGCGTTGCTGCTCGAGGCGTTGTTGTTCGAGGCGTTGCTGCTCGAGGTGTCGTTGCGCGTAGCGCTGATCGCGATCGTTGTCGCGGTCCAGGACCATGGCGAACAATAAATAAAATCAACGTATAATCGTTATCACGTCGGGGTCACCAAATTTGTAGCTACGTGTAATAACGACAAATATTGCTGAGAGTATAAAGAGCTTTTTATTGAGTTCCTCTCAGTGTGGCAGTCGTAACGTAACTAACTCGGGGAGAGGAATTTATTTATCTCCCGAGCAACAACAAAACAAAAAGCAATGTACAATCAATAGGAATATTGGATTGTACATGCAAGAACGACTTGAAGTGCGTCGCCGTATATATATATTATGCTAAGGAAAAAATTTTATTTCGCAATTGTTGGTATACCTCTTCCACCTCCTCAATGATCCTCATTTTTGAAAATTAGCATTTTTCCGTTTTTTTTGGGCTCTAAAGTGTTGTTTTTATGTGTTTTTTGAACCTCATGAGCCTCTTATGTATTGAAAATCACAAATATTTTTCAAAAAATTAGAAAATGACTTTTAAAATAGGCCCTGAGGCCCATTGGATCAAACTAAGCATAAGGGGCTTCATTACTAGGTACCAGCAGACCAGAAAAAAATTTTCAGGACATTTGGTGACCCGCATCTCATGTGGTCTCCTTGTAAGTTCAATCTTCCGAAAGCTGTATATTTTTGTTTTCTATTACGTTTTTCCAACTTTTTGTTTGTACATTAAATTTTTAATGTTCTGGAATATTAACGTATTTAATCTTATTGGCCTTTTGATCAATTTTATTTAATTCAAACCATGCTCTTAATTTAGTATCATATTTGTATAAAGATTTTTTCATTTTGTAATTTATAGATAATGGATCAAAAACAAAATTTTGTTGATTGTCTAAACGGACTGCTAAATTTACAATTTTATGGCTTCTACCACAAATAGGATATTCTTGTAAACGCCAAGCTGCCTCTATTGGACTAAGATATCTTCCATCAATGAAAGTTTTTATTTCACCTATAATTTCTGATTTATCTTTTCTTTGAATTTTACAAGATGCTCTGTCTCCACCTTTGTGAATATAGTTGAATATGTATTTGATACTATTTATTGATGCACAATACTCAATATTAATGTGACATTTATATTTTTTTAATACAAAAGAATTGTATGGAACAACCATGGAATTGTCCACAGGTGCCATTTTTTTAATAACTTTATTTAATTGAAAATGCTCTTCATTACTATTATCTCTTCATCTATATAGAGGATAACCGTTTTTTTGAAAAGTTGTAGAATCTCTAAAAGGTTTTGGAAAATTTTTTTTACAAATCTTTCCATTTTTATTTTTGCATGGTGATTTGTTATGATGAGGTCCATGTAACATTAATTTTGTCACACATTGGTATAATTCGGGATCATGAGATTTTGAAGGAATTTCAGCTGATATGTACGAGTCAAGTTCTTCAATATTATTCAAATCATTATCAGGTCGTAAAGTTACTATTAAATGAGCATGCGGAAGGCCCCGTTTTTGAAATTCTATTGTGTATACATATGCTAATGTCACACCAAAAATATAGTTTTCAGTAATATCAAATGCGTATCTAACACTATGATAAGGAAACAATAATGGAAAAACCATTGGATCAACTTGTTGTGATAATTTATTTAATGTTGTATACTCTTTTTCTTTGTTTTCGCCTTTTTTTTCTTGTTCTGTTGTTGGACTAATTGGATAAACACATAAATCAAAATCTTCAGGAATACCACTTTTTGAACTTTAAATTTTTTCAATTATTACATCTATTACATTTAATTTACTTAATTAATATAATCAATGTTACAAAAAGTAAGTAAAATACATTAATTAACTAAATTATTTATAATACATATTAATATTCCAAAAATTAATGGGGAAACAACTTTAAAAAAACGTCGGTATATCTACCTCTTGAGTAGAGTTCATTTCAGTACAATTAAACACTATAATTTTGTGGCGAAAAATATTAGCGTCAAATGTACCATTAATAAACTCTTTTCATAGGCGGTGTGGAAAAGATATAAACCCACGAATAGCAACAAGAAATATTAAAATAACTATATATTCGAAACTATATAATAGAATAGTTTTCGTTCTTTTTAACCATGGGGGGTTGGCGAGCGGAGCGAACAAGGGGGCGGAGCTCCCCTAGTAGTATAATATTATGTTACTACGATACCTTTCTTCATTTGTTATATGTTTTATATCTAGGAATTTCGAAATTGACTTGTTGATTTAATATTATGTTATTTAAACCCATGTAAACATAATGACTTATTAACAATTCGTTATATTACGATTAACCCATGACATAAAATAAAATATGTTTAAAACAATTTCAACTTAAATGATATATGTATTTTTTTGTAATAATTAATAAATAAACGATTTGCTTATTGTCTTGTACTTGTACACAACGTTTTAATACTTATTTATTCCTGAACAAATATTATCATTTGCATGATATTGAAATTACTGAATAACTATTTACTTTTTATGTATCCAATAACTTACTAACTCATTAACGTTTTTTTTTTGTATGTCCGGAATATCGAGAACCTTTTCGCAATAACAGATATGCAGGCATCGCTTAGCCTCTCCTTATCTTGAACGTAAAGCTAGGTGGAACACAGTGCAGGACAACACGTTCAGTACTACACTTTCCATATTTCGCATTGTTTTGCTAATGGGTCAAAATAATACTTTTTTACAAAACCGTGCGCACGTATGTCACCGATCTTGACGCGCTTTTGGTATGTTATAGTACATGGTAAAAAGGTCCCAAAAAAAAATTTTTAGACCCCCTCCCCCCTCCTACCCCCCACTTCCGGTATGAACGTCCATTTTCGATCTATATTTTTTCTGAGGACATGAAGCAATTAAAAAATCTGAAAAAATTCACAAAAATACTTTTCAATAATCCAAACCACCTTGAATTTTTTCAGAATTTTTAAGTGCTTCAGGCCTTCAGAAAAAATCATTGAAAATTTTAAAAATCGAGATACGGCGATATGAGCCGATATAGTAAACGGAAATTTTTTCAGTTTTTTATTGCATTGAAAAACATAACCTCAATTTTTTTCAGATTTTTTCAGATGACCTAACGCACCTTTTGAAGCCAAAAACCGATTTTTTTGACGAAAATAATTTTTTTAGGACAGTACGGAGCCTCGAAAAATCTGAAAAAAATTTTTTCTTGTTTTTTTCATCAAAATACGTAATCTCAAATTTTTTCAGATTTTTTAATTGAAGGCGATAGCTTCTAGGGCCGAAAAATGCTATTTTTAACAAAAAATGGTTCCTAGAACCCGATGGTTCCGGTGAAAAAATTTGAAAATATTTTTTTTGAATTCCTTGTCAAATTTTAATAAATTTTGACCGTTTCAAAAGTTCGATTGAAGCTTCCTAGCTCATTTTAGAGCATCAAACGAGTTTTATCATTCCTTAATGTCTTCAGAAACGTCTTCAGATATTTTGCACTAATCTTTGTCCTGCTCTAAAATGAGCTAGGAAGCTTCAATCGAACTTTTGAAACGGTCAAAATTTATTAAAATTTGACAAGGAATTCAAAAAAAATATTTTCAAATTTTTTCACCGGAACCATCGGGTTCTAGGAACCATTTTTTGTTAAAAATAGCATTTTTCGGCCCTAGAAGCTATCGCCTTCAATTAAAAAATCTGAAAAAATTTGAGATTACGTATTTTGATGAAAAAAACAAGAAAAAATTTTTTTCAGATTTTTCGAGGCTCCGTACTGTCCTAAAAAAATTATTTTCGTCAAAAAAATCGGTTTTTGGCTTCAAAAGGTGCGTTAGGTAATCTGAAAAAATCTGAAAAAAATTGAGGTTATGTTTTTTAATGCGAAAAATAACTGAAAAAATTTCCGAGTACTACATCGGCTCATACCGCCGTATCTCGATTTTTGAAATTTTCAATGATTTTATCTGAAGGCCTGAAGCACTCAAAAAATCTGAAAAAATTCAAGGTTGTTTGGATTGTGGAAAAGTATTTTTATGAATTTTTTCAGATTTTTTACTTGCTTCATGTCCTCAGAAAAAATATAGATCGAAAATGGACGTTCATACCGGAAGTGGGGGGTAGGAGGGGGGAGGGGGTCTAAAAATTTTTTTTTGGGACCTTTTTACCATGTACTATAACATACCAAAAGCGCGTCAAGATCGGTGACATACGTGCGCACGGTTTTGTAAAAAAGTATTATTTTGACCCTAATACATTTCATCCGAATATTGTTTAAAATTATATTTTGTGGTTTTCATTACGTAACCCATGATTTACATACACCTACGAACTGTAACTTTCCTGTTATTAAAGTAATTGCAATAGTAATTGTTGATTTTGCCATGGACATAACCTGGTCATTACTATAAAACAACAACTTTTGTAAGTATATTACATTTGGTTTATTTTATGCGTCTCTGTTTATTATCTAATACTCTAACAATTAAGCTATTGATCATGTCGAATGTCGTTTCTTAGTAATAATACCAATTTATTGCTAAACAATTCACACACGGTTACGGATACTTGTAAGTGCTGTAACGGTTCCCGTGACCGCTACTTAATTTCGCAAGGTGATCCTAGGCGATGCGCGTCCTCGCGCTGGTCGCCGGCTGGCTCAGTACTCGGTGCGATGATTCGCACCGACCGCGGCGGCGTCGCGGTCCAACCTAGGATATGATTCTAACGGGAAGGATTGCCGAAATAATACCGAAGGGATTAAATAATAAAGTAATAAATGTTTATTAAATCAAACTTCGACTATTGGACGCAGCAGCGCAATCGCAGACACTCTCACTCGATCACACTGAGACGCGATTGCACACGCAGGAGAGGTCGAGTACTCGAGCGGTACTTACAGTTGTTGTATGCCGTCGATGGCCGCTCGCTGTAACCGCAGCTGGCTTGACCCTCTCGCTAGGGTGGATTGCTGCTGGCTCGCACAGTTCGCGAAGTCGCAATAACGGAAACGATAGCGTGATTCTAATTCACAATTCAATACGTCGGAGGTACTTTTCGCGAATACACCGATCCGTTCTCGATCGACCCGCGTCACGCACTTGCATCGATCAGTCTTAATTATTATCTCGCGACACGGTCGAATTCGGAGCAACGCGCACGATGCTTACTCATTCGCAATCACCGAGTATCTCTCTCTCTACACGCGCTCCACGCGCTTGCAGGTTGATCTAATTAGTCACGTGACCAATTTGCGGGCCCTTGCCTCGTAAGAGCGAAAGAGATGGTTGACTCCGCGTGCACCGACACGCGGATTCTCTCTCGCACACACACACACAAGCACACACTCGCGCGTCGCTGCTTCAGCTTCGTAGATACATGTTGCCTCTACTTCCCCTTAGCACCTGAAATGCCCAGAAGAAATAACAATTAAAAAAAAATGTACAAGTTAATAAACTTCTTAGTAAATTACTTATTAACTTTCATTTTTTAAATAATTAAAACAATGTCAACATATTCACCGCTCTTATTTATGTTAAACATATATTGGTGCACACATGAGCCTTGCTACTAACAAGTCATGCGATACATTGAGAGACGCGTGCTTTTCCCTTTTTATAGGCTTATTCACGAGCGAATGTTTATCTGGACAAGGATGGACAAAGGAGTGAAAAAAAGGAATGCAGCCGTTGCAGCTTTTGTGGTCGCACGCGTTAAAATTCTATTTTCTTCATTAGATGTATACTAATTTGTTTCTTACATGTGAGCATCGCTATGTGTATACATAATATCTGAGATATTATAAAGCTCATTGTCTATGCAGTCATGCGTTTTTATTTATTTTTAAGTTTTTAATTACGTTGCACGAATTGAACAAGATTCGTTCTCTATGAGTCTCTGTACTTCCGTACCTATATACATGTGCACTTGCGTTCGTGAGCTTACTTTATTCGGCATGCTGCATGTATATTAGGGTGTCCGTTATTTCCCGACTTTTTTGTATTGCTTCTCCCCCCACCTAGATGTCTTCTATTTGATAAGACAATGAGAAAGCCGGGTTATAGAGTTCGAAAAAATGATTTTAAGGTGGCCCCCAAGCGGCTTGAAGCTTACATGTATTTTAAATGGGAAAAACTTAAAAATTTGATTCTCAGCGATAAAAATGATGAAAAAATTTGAAAAAATTCAGCAACCCATGTATTTTATGTATTTTTTGACGAGGAATCGATTGGTGACCTTGAATTTGACCTTGAACATAACCTCAAAGCTACAGAGAACCAAAAATCGTTTTTTCACAGTGACCCCTATTTTTTATTGCAGATTCAAAAAGAGCGAAAAATTTCATGTCTGATTATGTCTTTCGATTTTTTTTCAAGGGTATTCAAAAGGCGCTGCAGATATAGATAAAGCCCTAACTAGTAAAAACTCGAAAATTGCACGCTAAAATTAGGGTTTTATTTGTATCTGTAGCATCTTTATAATGCCCTTGAAAAAAAATCAAAAGACATAATTTGACTTGAAATTTTCCGCTCTTTTTGAATCTGCAATAAAAAGTGGGGGTTACCGCAAAAAAACGATTTTTCTCAATATTTTGTTCGCTGTAGCTTTGAGGTTATGTTCAAGGTCAAATTCAAGGTCACCAATCGATTCCTCGTCAAAAAATACATAAAATACATGGGTTGCTGAATTTTTTCAAATTTTTTCATCATTTTTATCGCTGAGAATCAAATTTTTAAGTTTTTCCCATTTAAAATACATGTAAGCTTCAAGCCGCTTGGGGGCCACCTTAAAATCATTTTTTCGAACTCTATAACCCGGCTTTCTCATTGTCTTATCAAATAGAAGACATCTAGGTGGGGGGAGAAGCAATACAAAAAAGTCGGGAAATAACGGACACCCTAATGTATATGTTACCGGATAAACCCGCTTTTAGGCAAAAGTGACTTTTACCTAGGCAAAAACAAAAATGCCTAAGCAATTTTAGGCAAAACCCGCAATGCCTAAAAAATATGCTACTGTAAACAATAGCACGTTAGTATACGATTAGTCAGCATCTAAGCCGGACTTATTTGTTAGTTTTGTTTATAACCCAATATGGATACAAGTTTATACTCTCACCAGCTACTTAACTTAAAATAAAGTAAAAATGGACATTGAAATCGATAATTGGAAAAATCAGTTTGTCGTCGAGGCTAACGAAAAAAAACATTATAAATGTTAAAAATACCGACTTATCTCCAAGATCAAATTAGGTAGTAGCATTAAATACTAGTGTACCGCTTGAAAATATCTTTGATATCATTCAAGCCGTGCATATTGCGACCAGACATGGTGGACGCGATAGGCTTTTGAAGGAAACATCGATCAAGTATTCCAACTTTGCAAGAGAATCGATTGAGTTATACTAAAAAATGTGTGAAGTCTGTCCCCAGAAAAAAATAAAGAGAAGAAGGGGGGTTGGTATCCAAACCAATTTTCCATTCAGAAATGAATAGTAGATGCCAGGTGGACTCAATTGACTTTCAATCATCACGTGTCGATGGGTTTAAGTTAATAATGGTATACCATGACCATTTGACGAAATTGGTAGTTCTGAATGCATTAAAAACAAAACTTTTGTATTCAAATAAATGCGCATTTTTTTGACTTTACATTAACCCTTTAAGCCATTAAGTCCCAAAAGGACGTTTTTTTGACACTTATTTCGGACGCTGTATTTTTGATGAAAAAATTTTTTGATTTTCGAAACAGAAAGCATTTAAAATCTCATGGTTTTCGTACAAATATCGCGTCCTCGATGTCTAAACTAAAAGTTAGAGGTGTTTCGATTCCAAAAATTAATGTTTAAACAAACGCAATGGTAGTCAGAACGCGAAAAAATGAAAAAAACTTCTAGAATTTTTAACTCGAAAACGAAGGACTTGAGGAAAAAATGTTATTGAACAAAAAGTGTTTAGAATTGATAAAAAAATACGTGTAAATTTTTTGTCAGAATTTTCAGAGCGATTTTTGGATTTTTGGATATGACCATTTTTCCAAAAATCCAAAAATGGTTCCAAAAATTCTGAAAAAAGTCAAGCGTGTTCTTTGATCAATTCTAAAAACTTTTTGTTTTATAACTTTTTCTCGTAAAGTTGATGGTTATCGAGTTAAAAATTCTTGAACGTTCGGTTTTATTTTTGATTTTTGATTTTGGCTGTACGTAGGCAAGACTGAAAATCGAGTGAAAGCAAAAAAGCATTCGCGGTGAAAGCCAATTATGATTGAAACGTTTTTTTTTACGGTGTGCGTAAAAGTGTATGCACCAGGGTGCATATATAAATGCATGTATATAGTTTGGCATAGGTGTATATAGAATATAGCGAGGCTTAGAGATGCGCACCGCGAGATATTAGGCGGATATATACCTAGGACTGCTGTATGCTGCCTGTATCCCACACATACACACAGATCCCATGACTCTATATGTGTGTGTTCGTATTGTGTACATACACGTATACACCTGAGCGCAACTTTGGGAGGACTCGATGATACGTCCACGCATGTACACTAGACCGGGCCATTTTGAAAAGGCTGAGCTATAAATTGAAGGTTTCAGATGAAAGAAACCTTGCTTAGAAAGTTCAAAAGGCAACGGAAATAGGTGTCGATAAATTTTCAAAGTTTAAAAACGTGGTGCGAAAATTGGACAGCATCACTAATAATAATTGTATCATTCGATATAATATATTTTCGATTGTCGCTCTATTTTTCGTTTCACCAATTATAAATTAAAATTATACCATAATCACAACATCATTATCATATTCAAATTTACTCTATTTTATTCTATGAAGAAAATAATATATTATTTTCTGGCATGCGCCAATGACGTCTGCTCGCCGTCGTCCAAATGTCCCTTGCGCGGATGTATAGGGACTCTTGTTAGCACATACTATATTTAAAGAAATCGCATTTATTATATTGCCACTCTAATTGTTGTTGCACGAAATCTGATTCATATGTTAACTGATTAAGGTAAACGTTATTAAGGAGGTTCGGGGGTCTCTGAGGAAGACGAAGCGGGACGCGAGGGCTCCTATGTTCCCTATGTTAAAAGTTTAGCGCTGCCAACTGCATAATGAAAAACTTTCACTTCTATTAAATTAAGATAAAATGAATATTTTCCATAAAAATTGACGAATGAATGAATGACGTTAACATGATTAAAAATTGATTATAAATGTTCATGAGTGTATTAGATTATTATTTATTCAATATTTTCATGAAAATAGAGAAGTTTGTAAATGCATGAAAACGTGGCAACACCGCCAACATTTCTGTATTGGTAATGCACTCGCCTGATGACAGCAGCAGAAGCCTTCTAACCCGTAAATAAACAAACAGCTTTGCTTGTCAAGCTTGACTATCCAAAATGTCTACTAGAATTAGACACAAAGGTCTATTTTCTACAGAAAAAAAGTGAATTGTTTAAAAATTAGAAGTGCCAATGGCCAAAAGCGCAGACATGAAGATGACAGTGACGACACCGAAGAAATGCAGGCAAATTGTTCGGACAATTTAGAGCTTGATTCACATATGGTTCAAGGCAACCGAATTGTCGATGTTGGCTATCTAGCGAAAAGGATGTATTGCTCAAGCTGCAAAGAGAGACTCCAATTTGATGATATATTCAAGGAAATTAAAAAGGAGCAGCAGCAATATTTTGTTTTCGGTGTCAAAATTGTTTGGCGACAACTGAAGTCAAATCTAGACCAGAATACAAAAATCCATCTTCTGGAAGAGATGTTTTTGCCATCAACACAAAAGCTGCATTAGGAATGTTGCATTCTGGGTTTGGGCCTACTCAGCTGAATAAACTTTTTAGCATTATGGATTTACCCAATATTGATGCAAGCATTCTGAAAAACCCCGAAAGAATCGTAGGACCAAGAGTAGAACTTGTGGCACAAGAAAGCTGTTATAATGCAGCAAAAAAGAGCGTAGTTCAACTATTGAAAATAAAGATATTTTGAAACATATGCTGTAAGTATGTGCATACATAAAATTGCATATGGTACAACTATACATTTACATAACATAATTTACATTATTTATACACCAATTATTACACAGGCACACAAAAAAAAAAAATGCTCAGTCCCAGAGACCGGACCCAGTAGACTTTATGTTTTTGGGGTCGCTGAATCCGAATCCGTCGTCGGTTTTTCGCCATCAGGTCGATTTAAGGTTATTTGAAGGTCATTCAAAGGTCAAATCGTGTAAAATAGGTTTTAAAATCTGAAACTATTCCTACATAGGTTTTTAAGGATGCTGAACTCAAATTTGAAGTCAGATGACCTCTACGACCTTACCTTCAAGGTCATTTGAAGGTCAAACTTAAAAAATGCGATATAAAAATCCGAAAAATATATTTTTTTATGTTTTGAGAGTCGCTGAATTCAAATTCAAGGTCATTTTGACTCAATGTTGACATCTAAAGGTCATTTAGAGGTCATTTGAAGGTCAAATCATAAAAAACGGGCAAAAAAATTGGAAAAAAACTCCTATATGGGTTTTTGAGGATGCTGAATTCAAATCTAAAGTCAGATGACCTCTCAGACCTCACCTTCGAGGTCATTTGAAGGTCAAACATAATAAATTCGATATAAAAGTCCTAAAAACATATTTTTTATGTTTCAAGGGTTTAAAACGCAGAAATATGCTGGAAAATGGTACAAATGCTACGTATTATAGAACCAGAAATAAGAGTTTTAAGAAATATTTTGAAGAAAAAAAGGCTGATGATGAGAAATTAGTTTATTGCAATAATGTTGAAGGTCTAATGACAGAAATTAAATGTAATATTTATAAAAACGACGAATGGAGACTTTTTATTGATTCTTCGAAAAGGAGCTTAAAAGCTGTATTGTTGCATAATACTAATAAGTTTGCGTCTATTCCTATTGCTCACAGTACAACTATGAAAGAAACATAGGGAAGTATGAAGATACTTTTAGAGAGCATCAACTACCAAGAAAATAAATGGCTAATATGTGGGGACTTGAAAGTTTTAGGTATGCTGATGAGACAGCAATCTGGATTTACAAAGTACCCATGTTTCAACTGCTTGTGGGATAGCAGAGATCGTAAAAACCATTACACCGACCATAAGTGGACTGAGAGAAATTCTTTAGAAGCTGGACATCATAATGTTATTAACAGTCCATTAGTAGACCCTAAAAAAGTTTTACTACCTCCTTTACATATTAAATTGGGCATTATGAAACAATTTGTAAAAGCTTTGAGCGAGAGCGATGAATGTTACAAATATTTAGAATCTAAATTTTCCTATAAATCTGATGCCAAATTAAAAGAAGGAATATTCGATGGACCAGAAATAAGAAAAATGCTGAAAGATGACAATTTTCCAACTAAGATGACTGAGGTTCAGAAAGCTGCATGGTATAGCTTCAAAAATGTTGTGGAAAATTTTCTAGGTAATCGCAGAAGCGATGATTACAAAGTTTTAATATCAACAATGATAAACAATTTCGGTTAAATGAAATGTAATATGTCTTGCAAACTGCATTTCTTGCATAACCATTCAGATAAGTTCCCGAAAAACTGCGGTGATTTTAGCGACGAACAAGGAGAACGATTCCATCAAGATATTAAACATATGGAGCAGCGATATCAAGGTAGATGAGATGTTGCAATGATGGCTGATTACTGCTGGATGTTGAAGAGAGAGAGCCAACGTAGAGGAACTAAACGCAAACGGCAACCTTTACGCCGATCGTTTGAAAAAAAGAAGGTGTGTTATAAAAGAAAAAGGTAAACAGGCATGCAAAATTAACAATATTTTTTCAAGTTTTGCCCTCTTTTCATTAATTCAATCTTGAAATAAGCTTAAAATTAGTCAGTATAGTGGAAATGAGCTTTGATTCAAATTCACCGACCCTTGAAACATAAAAAATATGTTTTTCGGACTTTTATATCGAATTTATTATGTTTAACCTTCAAATGACCTCGAAGGTGAGGTCTGAGAGGTCATCTGACTTTAGATTTGAATTCAGCATCCTCAAAAACCCGCATAGGAGTTTTTTTCCAATTTTTTTGCCCGTTTTTTATGATTTGACCTTCAAATGACCTCTAAATGACCTTTAGATGTCAACATTGAGTCAAAATGACCTTGAATTTGAATTCAGCGACTCTCAAAACATAAAAAAATATATTTTCGGATTTTTATATATCATTTTTTAAGTTTGACCTTCAAATGACCTTGAAGGTAAGGTCTTAGAGGTCATCTGACTTCAGATTTGAATTCAGCATCCTTAAAAACCTATGTAGGAATAGTTTCAGATTTTAAAACCTATTTTACATGATTTGACCTTTGAATGACCTTCAAATGACCTTAAATCGATCTGATGGCGGAAAACCGACGACGGATTCGGATTCAGCGACCCCAAAAACATAAAGTCTACTGGGTCCGGTCTCTGGGACTGAGCATTTTTTTTTTGTGTGCCTGTGTTATTGTGCAATTTCAGAATTTTTTACAGTTTTTATTTGAAAATTTTTTTAACGTACAATTTGAAAAACGTACATTATATTTACAATTGAAACAGTATGACACACACCCAAAACTTTAACATTCGCAGCTCACTATCACACAGTTTTAATATATCGCCGTTGCTTACGAGTAAAAACACAGTGAAAAGCGCTACGAAAAAAAAACATACTGATAAAATGCCCCGAAAAAAAACACAGCTCATTGAATGCTGTGAAAAAAAACACAGCACATTGGATGCCGCGAAAAAAAACACACCTCATTGGATGCCGCGAAAAAAAACACAGCAGAAAAAAAACGAAACAAGTTTCAATGCGGTGTTTTTTTTTCGCGGCATCCAATTTGCTGTGTTTTTTTTCACAGTATCCAATGTGCTGTGCTTTTTTTCATGGCATTCAATGAGGTGTGGTTTTTTTCGCAGCGCTCCGATGAGGTGTGTTTTTTTTATGGTATCCAAAGAGGTGTGTTTTTTTTCACGGCGCTTCGATGATGTGTGTTTTTACTCGTAAGCAACGGCGATATATTTACAATGTATTTACAATTTATAATTTTAAAAAATAAGACAAATAAATGGATTTTGTGTTTCATTTAACAATTTCTTTGAATAATTTCATTCACAGACCTGAAAATATAGAAGAGGATTTCCTGCTCTATCTAACCCAATCCAGAAAATATCCAATATAGATAATTCTGATCCAATTTTAAGGATATTCGTATCTTTTGATATGGGTTGGTCCCAAAGGGGCATTGGTTACTCCTATGATAGTTTGAAGGGTTATTGTGCTATCATTGGGATGCAAACTGGATAAGTTTTAGATTTTTGCAACAGGAACCGAAAATGCAGGCAGTGTCATGTCAATAAAGTACTCGGGCAAGAAAAAGTGCATGACTACCGCTTGAACTCTTCCAGCAGTGCTAAAGCCATGGAGGCAGATGGTGCTGTGGAACTTGTGACCAATAGTACAATTTTAAAAACACTGGATCTTGAAGTTGGAGCATTTATTGGAGATAATGATAGTAGCTCCATCGCATCCATCCAGCAAAATATAAACTAGTGGCAACATTTGTTGCTAAAGCTGAGCGAAATATGGTTATATGTTTATTTATTCATATATTTCGTACTATAAAATCAGAAAGATTTAAATGCGATTCTGAAGACTTAGGAATAAAGAAGAATCGCAATATTAATCAATGACATATCAAATTGTCTAATTTTTAACAGTTTGAAATACTTTATTTAACAAAAATTTAATAATATTTTCGAATTATCCAAATACATATATGATATTACAGTATCAAATAAATTAAATTCACATTTGAAAAATAAAAAAAAATTAATAAATACATATATGAGGAGGGATATTATATCCCATTTTGAAATATTACAACATAAAACATTTATGATATAATTACTATCATTATTTTAAGTCGATTTGGTACAAAAAAAAAAAAATTAATTAACATCATTCCACAAAATGTTACGACTTCAAAAACATTGTTTACGATGAACACGGAAAATTTTTCGTATTACACTCAAAAGAAGTCGCAATTGAGTCTATATATAGTAATTTTGTTATGTCAATTGAATATATTGTAGGACCAATTATAATTGTAGTTACAGTGACAACAATATATGTAATGAGAGCTACAATATATTTAATTGACATAACACTATAACTGTAAGTAGACTTATCATCGATTATGTTGTGTGCATTGCAATACATTTTTTTGTGCCCGCAAATTAACTCAAATACAATTTTTTATATTATTCAATATACTACACTACATCAACATATAAAATTTTAACACGAACGAAATTATTCACTACCGCTAGGCATAGATGCCAACTTTTCTCGCAACCTGAAAAATAAAAAAATATTATTAAACTGATATATAATATATATATATATATATATATATATATATATATATATATTACTGATCGTTAATTACCTTCTGGCTTCACTACAATCTTCATCTATAGAAATTGTAGATGATTTGTAAAGTTTCAAAGATCTTATTTCATTATAAACGTGTATTCCTACACCGTTTAAAGCGGCGATGTCATTCTTTTTTAAAGTTATTTCTTCGGCGAGTTTACCCGATGTCGTAACGCTTATCTGAAATAAATATAGAATATAATGATAATTGCTAATAATAACATTATTAAATAATACTTACGTTATTCATGAATTCATCCATCAGCGTTAGGGTTCTCTTCTTTAAGATTCTATTGTCCTGAGTGTGTATTGTTTGTATCTCAGATACGTACTTGATGATTCCAATGACGTCTGTAAAATAAAAAATAAATTGTAATTCTAAGCATCAGATGCTTATACGTTAAGAAATATAATATATATTATTTATTATTATTTATATCGTGTTCATGCTAATTGTCAATGTTAAATTTTAATTTCCGCGCGTTCGAAGCAATCACGAAATATATCACGACCCAGCATTCTTTTAGGCGTGACAGAAAACTCCTGTGTACAATAGCATCAATAGCAGACAGATATAAACATGGACTATACAGTATATATACAAAACATTGCATATTATATGTACCTAACTTCTATTAGGCTCTTGTATATGCGCGCGACGTATTGTATACTAACATGCCTACATACATATATGATAGTCTCGCGCACGCGATACGTATTTGCCCGCGTGTATTATAACACGAGCGTAAGAAAACGAGATAAATAAGATATAGTGCTATATGTCGTTGCGCGAAACGATTATCAACGCGTACAAGAGAGAGAGTCTTAGAAGAAGGCAAATTTTGTATTATTAAATAGTATACAGAATCTTCACACGTATTACTCACTGATTGCATTTTCCAATGGCACAAGGTCAATGTTTGCTAATTTGGTGTAAATATTCATTTCTGGAACGTTAAGTTGTTCGTCATCATCACAATTATTTCATCGATAATAGTGTGTGGTCCAATTTCTAACTCGTAGGCATTGTTGGTTGTATTATAAGACCGATTTGATGTTCTGATATCAACGTTCGTTAATTGCAAAACTTCACCTATCTGGATATTCAGAAAATAAATTAATAGTTATATACTACATACTATACTATATGAAAAATTACAATTAACACTCACGTTAATATTATTATATGATGCTCGAGCTGTGTTTCCATGGGATACACACTTGATAAGGCCCGATTCGTCAGCAATATCGAATGTAAATGTATATGATGTTTTGTTATACGATGTTGTTTCCCTCAACGGTGATTTACACATCACTTGTCTAATGAAAACCCATCTGCAAACACAGATTAAATAGCATTATAAAACTGTTAATGTATACGTTCAAAGGTGCGCGCTTGTGTCGCAATTGTATAATAGTACAAGATTTAGATACGAATACATAAAAGATATGTAAAATAATAAAATATTACATATAATTAATATTTAGAGCAGAATTAATATCGCGTATTATAAAATATTCTGTACTTACTCGTTTACTTGCGTAGCGATGCTGCTCATCGCGTCGCACTCTTTTTAAAGGAAGTAACTCTTCTTCATTGTAATAATCATCGTGGTCACGTTTTCTAGATTCAGCCATTGCGATTTTTTTAATTACGCACTGAAATACACTAAATAATTAACTGCGTAGTAACGCGTAGTACACTACAGGAGATCTGTACTGTTCAGTGGCTGCTGTAGGAATGAGAGCCGCAACTGCTATTTTCACGCAGAAGTACAATATCCGACTTATCTCTACTAAGGAACGCATTCTTTTGTGGTATTACTACGTTAAGCTCAAGCGAAACTACAATACTAACGAATATGTATTGCGTATCTGTATTATAATACTGCAATACATCATATATATAATACTATGTCTTGTTTTTCGAACGTATTAAAATTTCATTATAAAACTAATGTTATTGCAGTCTATTGTGATGGCTCGTTTGACCATCTATTTATTATTAATAAAATATGCCAGCTGACTGAAAGCTAATGACTCGACTCTATGTCTCTTGGGTGGGGCGTGGTGGAGAAATGAATAACACAAGGACTTGGATTCACACATACGAGACTGTTTATTTAACCTTAATCCTAGTTACATAAATGTTGCTTACTATGTACCGGTGTTCTTATCTTCGGCGGCGTCGTTCGCTGGGCGGTGGCTGAAGGCGTCGGTGTGCTGTCTGTTGTAGGGCGGGCCCGTGACGGCCTGGCCTTGGCTGGTGCTGCGTCGGTGAGGGTGATCGGCGTCGGCGAGATCGGCGTCGAGGAGATCGGCGTCGAAGAGGGTGTCCTCGGTGTCGATGAGGGTGTTCTCGGTATCGATAAAGCCGGCACGGTGTCAGCGTGCTGGGCGGCGTCGGTGGTTGCAGCTGGACGGGCTCGCGTACTTTTCGAATAACTAACTCGCACTGATTCTATGCCGAGCAACAGGCTGGCTTTCAAGTAAACTGCGAACTTTGACTCGAGAAGTAAAGATGTACGTGAATACCGAACCGACGAGCGTCGATGTGCACGCTTCGAACCGAGAATGAACACTGAGCCCCGAGACTCTCTGAGTCTCGGTTTATATACTGTTTGTTGCTGCCGTACCCTCTTTGTCTCAGCTAGGGTCACCGTGAACTTTATGTGTCCTCTGGAGCTTGCGGGCTGCGCGTTTTTTCCCATCCGTCGTGTCTGGGAATTTTAGCGAATGCTTGAGCCGTCCCCTTAGTTTCTTTGCTCGCAAGTTGTGACCTGATTTTTTGCCAAAATCCGGTTTCCTGCCCGAGCCGGTTACCCCATCGCATTCCTGGTTACGGAGGCATCATAAATTTTGACTTGTAGCTTGCAAGCGCGAGCTATGCTTCACACAAGCGCTTGCTGCTCCATGCGTGTGCGCACTCACACCAGTGCGTACCGCGGCGTACGTGAGTGGGCGCACACTAACGTTTGCTGCTCTATCCGTGTGCGCACTCACACCAGTGCGTGCTGCGGTGTACGTGTGCAGTCGCACACTAGCGTTCACGGCTCTGTTCGTGGGCGCACTTACACCAGTGTGCGCCGCGGTGTACGTGTGCAGGCGCACACTGACGTTCGTTGCTCTTATCTGTATGCGCGCTCACACAATTACGTGCCGCGGTGTACATGTGCGGCCGTACACCAGCATGCCCGTTCGGGACTTGGTGTTGCACCGGGCTGGTTTGCCGCCCCGGTGTTTTATCTACTCGTAGGGATGCTATGACCCTTGTGACTGGGTCATTACACTATCGAATGATATTAAATTATTGAATATAACAAAAATCCAGTTTGTGAAATAATTTTAATAACGCAGTGTATATATCTTATTATCGTACGCGTAACAGTACGCAGGATCGTATTATAATTATTATGCACACCTGATCTCATACAATACGTACACAAAATGTTCCGAAGATAAAAAGTATATTCGTTTCCAAAATACATATATGTCGGTATAAGGAACATATACATACATTTACTATAAGATCATATAATATTGTATATATTTTGTCAGTATTCAAGTTTACTTCCAAGTGTACAGACGTGTTATTCAAAGCAGTCATAAAAATAAATGATAGTGATTTTATAGGTTTTGAATAATATTAAATCATCTGAAAAGCCAGGTAAGTTGATCATAATCATTACATTATCTCGTGTTAGTGTTTTAATTACTGCATATTGAGTTACAAATAAATCCTACAGTCTTTAAATTTTGATTTAGAAATCGTTAACGTATCATGTTAATTTAACACGTTCAATTCGCCATTTCATTTATTTTAACGTTATTATTTATAATAATTGCGTGATTCTGAAAATGACGTATTCATAAAACTTTTCAAATATGAAGAGATGATTGTACAGTATGAATTTAATCGGTTGCAATAAAAATGTGCACTTTTGGTTACAAATATCATAACGAATAATTACTATATATAAACCATTTGTACAAATCACGCCGTAAATCATTGGTTGTTAATATCATGAGAATTTCGTAAATGTAATAAATTTCGAATAATAGCTTCGATGAACTCACTGCAAATATATTGATAAATCGTTATTTTTTAATTAATGAATAATACTTAAATTTCGTATTATAAATATCAGAGTTTCAGTTCTTATATTAATATAATTTATAGGTAAAATGCCACGAGTGAAACGTCAATCTCATCGTTCCCGAAGTTTGTCTGTACGCCGAGCGGTATCTCATTATCGCAGTCGAGGTATTAGTATTAGCAATGAAAATATAACTTCTGATCAATTTCCGTTTACAATGAATCCAATAGTAATAAATGCTGGCAAACGATTTGATGAAAAAAGTGGTGCCATAATATGGAAAAAATGTAATAATTGTCGACGCACTTTTCCTGGTCTGGTTTAAAAACAAGAATCATGCAACTATTGTATAAAACCAGATGAAAGTATGAAATTTACTACAATCAATAATTGTGATCCAGGACCCGTACCAATGGAATTAAAAGATTTAACATTAATAGAACAGCTTTTAATTGCTCAAGTGCATCCTATAATATATCTATATAGAATCAAAGGAGCACAGTATGCTTATTCAGGAAATGTTATTAATTTCCAACAAAATATTTATGAATATATACGAGAATTACCAATACATCCAAGTAAATTACCATTAACAATTGTATTTAAAAAAAATACGAAAATTGGTAACGCATTATTCCGTGTAAGAGCTATGAAAGTATATACTGCTATTCATTGGCTTATTAAAAATAATATTTATTACAAGTCAACAATTATATCGCATGAAAATTTACGCTCCTTGCCTACAGATGGTGATATATTGCATTTACTTCCAAACTTGGGATTTGATAATGACACAATTGATGAAGCTACAAAATCTAGTAATGATTCAACATTTTTACATAATGAATTAACTAATAGTTACATATTTAGATCAGAACCTTACGATCAACAACGAATAATACTTGAAGAATTAGAAATGAATTATCCATCATTGTCTGTAACACCTATTAATGAATTTACAAGTGAAGGATATATTGCTCGAGCTTTTCCAACGTTATTCCCTACTGGAAACGGTGATTTTTTACAAAATCGTATGATCAGTGTTACATTCTCACAATACATAAAGTATTTAATGGAATATGAAGACGGACGATTTGCCAAAGATCCTCGCTTTAGATACTTTGCTATGAATACTCTGTTGCGCCATAGTGCCATAGCATCTTCAACATTATTCTATAATACATCCAAGTACAAAAATATGTCAGTTGAAGAATTCAAAAATAAAATTAAACATAATAGTGCAATATTAAATCAACTCATGGTGCATCGAGCTAATATCCGAGCATCTAGTGCTTATTGGCATGCACGAAGTAATGAATTAAAAAGTATGGTTGAACAATTGGGTAAACCCACAATTTTTTTCACTCTCACAATGGCTGATTATCATTGGCCTGATTTATTCAAGTTATTAAGCCCAACCACACCGTATAAGGATTTATCAGACAACGCAAAAAGACAGTTAATGCACGATAATCCATGCGTGGTAAGTTATTATCTTCAGGAACGGTGTAAATTATTCATGGATATTGTAGTTAAACCGTTATTCAATATCAAGGACTTTTGGTATCGATTTGAATGGCAGAGTCGGGGGAGCGGACATGTACATGGCGTATTATGGTCACGAGATGAACCGAAATTGAATGAAGCAGATTACACCAATGATGAATTAGAAAATTTAAAGCAATATTTTGATACAATATGTTGTGCAATTAACAAAGTATCCAATGTTAATACCCCACACCCATCACAATTTAAATTTACCGATTTACAAACGACACAGTATGAAGCAGATTTGATAAATTTATTAAATACATTTCAACGCCACACCAAATGTGGAATGCATTGTTTGCGCAAAACGAGAAATTCCAATAATCTAAAATGTCGTTAGAATTTTCCGAAGGAATTGAGAAACAATAGCAAAATAGACTATAATGATGGATACCTACAATATGAACCCAAACGTAACGATGCTTATGTTCAGAGATATAATTCTATTGTGACTCAAATTTGGAGAGCTAATACTGATTTCTCACCCATTGTATCAATGGAATCAGTAGTGCGTTACATTACTAAATATACAACTAAATCTGAAGTGTCATCCAATAATTATATAAAAACGCTTAATGCTGTATTAAACACTGATTCTCCAGAACAAACAACAAAAAATAGTATAATAAAACTGATGACATCTTGTATTAATGAACGCGACTACTCGGCTCAAGAAGTCACACACATTTTAATGGGATGGCCACTATATCATTCTTCTCGATCAATAGTTACGATTTGCGTAAGTGATGAATGCTGGGAAGCATTAAAGGTATACTATATTTTTACATTATTTTCTAAGTAACACATAATAGTTATATATGCAACAATCGCCCAAAATGCGTTTTTGCGCACAGTGTGCGGAAAAAGCTGGGCACGTGATGCATACAAAATTTAATGCAATAGAATGCGAAAAGTGCATAAATGACAAGCATGACATTTCACAAAATACCCGAAATTTTACTGCACAATGAGCGAAAAAAAGGCATTTTTCGTCATACTATTGCATAAATGATAATTATTAACCACTTGATACAATAATATTTATTATTTTCTAAGTAATCCTGGAATGTTCATTATTATCCAAATAATTCAGGGATGTTTATTTTATTGCAAGTAGCCCAAATAGTTTATTTATTTATTAAAAATTTTAAATAGTTTATAAGACTACTTGTTTGTGATTTTAATAAAATATACTCAAACGATTTCCCTGACATTTTGAATATACGATGATACATTATTTAAATATATATAATATAATATTTTATATTTCTATATAAATAATTTTTTATTTTTACATATATATCGTTTTCAGACTAAATCAACAAAAATGAGTGGAGCTATTAAAACAATTATGCAGAAATATTTAAATCGACCAACATATTTAGAAAAGTTGACTCTTTTTCAATATGCTAAAGTTTATTATGTTAGAAATAACATATATATTAAAAGAGTTAAATCTGCAGTAGTTCAAATATTTCCCAGATTAAATGTTACTGACGACGGGACTGATAATTCAACATATTATAAGCAACGGTGTATTCTGCATATTCCATTCAGGACTGATATGAAGTCTTTGAATTTACTTCAACAGGACAGAAATATAACATGGCAAGAATTATACGAACATCATAGCATACCTGATCAACAATTATTAGATTTATCATCATTTGATTTTAATATCAATGCTGATAATGATGACTTGAATATTGATTCTGAAAATTGCATACATCGTAATGCATTTGAACTTGCTTCATCATTACATGCAGATAATGACAGTACTCAACTTGGTTGCCGATTAATGGATGTACTATATGATTGGAAGCAACATATGAACGAATATCCACCATTTGATAAAATTGATGAATTTCTTAAAACATTCAGAAAATCTTCAATTATTTCACCTCAAATAGACGATAATGCATCAAGCGTCGTATCATATTCTTCTGATCAAATAGATGTAATCAATACTGTGAAACAGCAAATTGCCTTTATTATGGATGATAATACCAATGAAAACTTAAATATTTTTAAGCGATTCATAATACAAGGAAGAGCAGGTAGTGGAAAAAGTACTATTATTCATAGAATATGCCATCTAATCAGGTCTAAATTAGGTGTAGATGCTCTTGCACTAACTGCTCCAACAGGTGCTGCCGCTTTAAATATCAATGGTGAAACATTGCATTCCTTTTTTAAGTTACCTATACATTAGGGTGTCCGTTATTTCCCGACTTTTTTGTATTGCTTCTCCCCCCACCTAGATGTCTTCTATTTGATAAGACAATGAGAAAGCCGGGTTATAGAGGTCGAAAAAATGATTTTAAGGTGGCCCCCAAGCGGCTTGAAGCTTACATGTATTTTAAATGGGAAAAACTTAAAAATTTGATTCTCAGCGATAAAAATGATGAAAAAATTTGAAAAAATTCAGCAACCCATGTATTTTATGTATTTTTTGACGAGGAATCGATTGGTGACCTTGAATTTGACCTTGAACATAACCTCAAAGCTACAGCGAACAAAATATTGAGAAAAATCGTTTTTTTTGCGGTAACCCCCACTTTTTATTGCAGATTCGAAAAGAGCGGAAAATTTCAAGTCAAATTATGTCTTTTGATTTTTTTTCAAGGGCATTATAAAGATGCTACAGATACAAATAAAACCCTAATTTTAGCGTGCAATTTTCGAGTTTTTACTAGTTAGGGCTTTATCTATATCTGCAGCGCCTTTTGAATACCCTTGAAAAAAAATCGAAAGACATAATCAGACATGAAATTTTTCGCTCTTTTCGAATCTGCAATAAAAAATAGGGGTCACTGTGAAAAAACCGCTGCCAATGTATTGGCAAGTAGCTTCCTCATATTTTTTTTTAACTTTCAAATATTAGTATTGTCTTTTCACATTCTTTTTATAATTGTAATCTAATTTTTTTCCAATATTATTGAAGTTATATTTTTAACTAATATTATATCCGAAAAGTAAACGCAGGGAAAATTCGAAATGCAATTTTTCTACGTATAGTTAATTTTGGCCTGTTAAGTGTATATGCAGCATTGCGCATAGCAAATTATAGAATTTTTCAGAGACTCGAACACTCGATCTTTCAGCAGTTATCGAATAAACATTTTGTATAGCATTCTAACCCAAAAATCGCAACTTTGCCGCTTCTTTTAGGCTCTTGTGCTATAAAATATTGTCAATTTGTCACTGCGTCTTCACGAAACGAAAGCGTCTCTCAGCTTTATTGGGTTTCTCAAACAAACAATGCAAAAAAAAAAATTTTTTTTCTTAAATAGAAAAAAAAACGTTACGTTTATAAATGAATTTTTCTGACTTCGTCCTTTTGTCATAACGAAAAAAATAAGCCCTCCCCTGCCACGATACGTGCTACCGTTATCGAGGAATCACTCTACACAGCCATACAGCCGCATACACCCACATACATGCCAAAATGTGTCAGAAATTCGATTTAGTATATAGAAATATCATTAAATATATCCTACGATAATTATATACGAAAGCCTAAATGGAGCCCATTACAAAACTTCCTCTATGAGAGAGCAAAAGGAAGAAAACGACAATATCCCTCAAAAAAAAATTTTCCCTTAAAAAAAAAACATAGAAAACAAATCTTACGCTCGACTATATCGCTGATGAGTTCAGTAATTTATATCAATCGGAAGGAAATCTATTCAGGAGTATTGCGTAAAGGGCTTTGGTTTTATGTTTTCAATTGGTTTTTGTTTTCAACATATCATGAGTAATCATAGCTTCAAATATTGGACTTGCACTAGCCAATATGACTTTATAAGTTGTTGTTATAAGTTGTTATACTTTATTTGTTTTTCAATATTAATAAAGTTATCAAATTATCAAATTTTTCATATGTAAATGATTTCTAAGTTAGAAGCGATGCATGTACATTCTAAAAAGTTTAATTAAAGAACGGCCAATTTAAGTAAAGATTTGTCAAAATGATAAAAATATTAATTGGTGTTACATGCAAAAAAGTACTTTTTGATGTCCTTAATATTAATTAAAATCATACGCAATATAATGAAATGATTAATTTTATTAATGAACGAAATTTTACTAATTAAAACTTAATTACAAATATGTTATACATCTTGTACATGAACTGAATACAAAATATTGTTATAGAAAAATTATACTAGATTTACATTTTCAAAAAGTAAAACATAAATTTGATTTGAATATTTAGGCCATGCTGTTTTATTAATTTTAGCATCATTAATTTTTGTTAAGCGTTGATCACTACTATCATATATAATGTTTGTGTAATGACCTTTTTCAATTGTTGAGCCATGATGAAAAATTCCTGATTTAAATTTGTATATTTCATTATTGATAGTTAAATTTGAATGTGGTAAATTATCTATTTTTAATTTATTTAATTTTACTAGTTTGTATTCAGTTGGTGAACGTTTGTTTTTTACATTAATAAAAAGTTTTAAATGTAATAATAAAAGGTTTTCTTGTTTTATTATTAATTCTTGTTTTTGTTGTAAGTTTGGTGATTGACAAATCGAACAAATCCCATTAATCGGTACCCAAGTATTGAAATTGTAATTTATTAAATCATTCATTGTATAAATTTTATTGAAATTACTTGAAGGAATAGTCAATGAAATTAGACTGTGATTTTGAATTTCATGATTTTGGTGTGCACAATATGTACATTTTGTTATGTATTTTATTGTATTTAAAAAAAAATTTTGGAAAAAATCAAACTTTGGAATCAATTCCATTAAAAATTCTGAAGCATCTTGTTCAATCTTATCCAAGTATTTGACATTTGCAATTTTCCGAAATTCTAAAGAGACTAAATTTTCGCTTTTATTTTTGTATTTTAAATAGAATTGATGCAAGTACTTGTCATTGTTAATAAAACTGCAATCGAAATAATTAGATTCCAGTGCATTTTTTAGTTTAGTAGATGATAATAGAAGTTGTATTGATGCATTAGCGTAACAAGAAACATTATCAATATTAGATAATCCTGTTGGTGTATATTTAATGATATTTTTTATTATGGGAATTGTAGTTGTTGTCAATTTATAATTTGTTTCTATTGAATGTATTTTATCAATATTTTGTTCTTTAGTAGGGTATTGTTTTATTGTATCATTATTTTCTTTGTTTATGCATATAAAGATTGGTTTATGATCAGAAAAAAAAGATTCATAAGTTCCGCTTTCGTATTCAGTAATATCAATTGATAAATATATAACATCTATTTGAGTATTGAAATTTGTTGTTGTTATGCCAGTGTTTAAACCTCTTTTTAAAGAATATGGTATTAAAATATCATTTAAGCAATTTTTTTCATTATAACAATCGAAATTAAAATCTCCTATCAGTATGAAATGATTCGAACATATTTTTTCTAGGTGAAATAAATTTAAAATTTTTACAAATAATGTTTTCATTGTGGAAGGAGATTTATAACCAGTGAGAATGTAATATTTTTGGATTTGTAATAATATCAATTCTACATGATTAACTTTGTTTTCATGGAGTTCAGTATAAATTTGTTTATTAATAATTTTGCAATGTAAACCCTTTTTTACAAAACAAGATATTCCTTTCGATTTTTGATCATCTATGTTTGAAAAGTAAACTAATTGATAATTATTTAAATTATATGTATCACAAGCTTTTGAATAAGTTTCGGAAAAAATTATTAAATCAGTTTGAGAATACCATTCATCATGAGAAATATATGAAAAGTTTTGTTTAAATGATCGAACATTGTGATATATTATCGATAATTTTGTATCTGTAAAATCAAATTTTAAAGATAATTGCAATTGTTTATCGTTATTGAACTGATTAGATATATCTTTAACAGTTTTAGTATTTCTTTGCATTGCGTTGAATTCACCTATTATGTATAAATTTTCCAAACATCTTACTCGACTGAATGCAACATATAACAAGGAATTTGTAGTAAATTTATTATTTAATTGTGTTACATCTAAGCAAACGTTGTCATAGGTTTCTCCTTGACTTTTATGAATTGTTATTGCTTCGGCAGGGGTTATCGGAAATTGGTATCTTGATTCTTGTACACCGCTTTTTAAAGTATTCATAACGGTAGTTTTTTGTATTGGAATTAAATTTTTTTCATCCGTTTTAGGATATGATAGTTTGTGTGCCTTTTTTGCTTTGTTTCCAATTTTTTTATTTTTTCCGAAATCAATCCATAATGTTGTAGGTTCAGTATTATTTTTATAATCAATCCATTGTAATATACCATAAGCTCCATTAACCAACCCATCTTCTACGTCTATATTTGTCGTTATCATATATTTAATACCTATTTTTAATTGTAAATCGTAATGTAGACCTCCAAATTCCTGTCATTTTTTCGTTTTCATATTTAAGAGAAGTTTTTGTTTTTGTTGTTGTGGCATCGGATCTAATATATTATCCGTACTAATCGAAACGATTAGTTTACCTGGATGACTTATAATTTTTTTTATATTATATTCGTCAACGGATTTATTTGTTGAATATAATCTAATTATATCTGTTGGGATATTGTTTTCAAGGGTTGTTCTTGTATTTATTAACTTACAATCAAATTCAGTTGTTTTTCCTTTAGCAATGTTATTTAATACATTAATAAAAGGAATATCGTTTTTTTGTCGCATTATTTGTGTCAAAGTAAATGTATGAAATTGGTCCCATAATGTATATGGACTGAGTTTAGCTAAAGCAGAATCAGATGGATGTTTATAAATTGGTTTATCTAGAACAGGTGGAAGTTGATATAAATCGCCAACAGTTATAATAGAAATGCCACCAAAATCTTTATTTATTCCAAAAATTTGTCTTAATCGTGTATCAATTTTATGAAACATATTACTTCCAACCATAGATATTTCATCAATTATAATTAATTTTATAAATTGAAAATTACATCGAATAGTGCTAGCTATGTCTTCAGATAGAGGTTTCATTTTTTGGCCATTTTTGGTTACTGGTAAAGCAAAAGCATGATGACATGTTATGCCTCCTATTAAATAGGCTGCTTTACCGGATGGTGCACATAACAAAATTTTATTATTTTCCGTGTTTTCGCCAGGTTGTTCATTAAACTGAATGGTTAGTAATTGATATAAAGTATTTATGACCGTACTTTTACCAACACCTGCAGATCCATTGATAAAAATTCTTAAAGGAAGTTTGTCGGTTTTGAAACTATGTAATACGTGCATCACTATTTCTCGTTGCTTTTTGTTTAATAAATTCATTTGATCAAATATTTCTTTTTTTGTTATGATTTTGGGAAATAGTAATTTATATACTTTTTTATTTGTTTTTTCGTTACCAATTTGTTGTAAAATGTCAATTTTTTCCGATTTTTTGCATAAATCGTTTTCATCATCTTCATCATCATCTTCTTGAAGTTCTAAATCATCCAAGGCTTTTTCTATTTCTATTTCATCAATTTTAAAATATTTAGTTTTATTTTTCTTAATTATATCTATATTATTTGTAAATAATTGTTTATAGTTTTTGTTATTTATATCGGTATTTTCATTTCTGAATGGAACAAATAACAATAAATGTTCTCTGTAATAGTTCATTGGATCCGTATCTAATTTATAATTATAATATCTAATTATTTTTTCTTTTTGCCTACATATTGGATTTTCGTTATTATCAAGAGTTTCATCATCTTTACTAATAAGTTTATTTAAATCACTAAATTTACAAGCAAAATCTGATAAACACATGTCTTCTAAATTGTTTTTTCGTTTTTCATATTTATCGAAAATGTTGCTTTTATAAATATCTTTTGAACTTGGTGATAATTCTTGTAAATCTTTTTTATTTTTTAATATTCGGGTTCGATCATCTTTTGGCACAGTATTAATGTATATTGTTGCTCTAGATGAAGAACAAAGTGGAAGGGATAAAGCTTGATAAGCAGCTTCTTGTGTCGACATTACACTTCCATTTATAAAAATATTCGCCATTTTGGAAAATCTTTGTTGTATATTTGTATTTCCGTTATCGATATCTTCACTTGCTTCTTTCAATAATTTACTTAAACCACTATCAATTTTTGTCACGTAATTCACCATATAAAAAGCTGCTGAATACGCATCGAGTATTCCTTGTATATCCATATTTGATTCAAGTAATTTTAAAATAATTGGATTATATGGATTAATGGCAACATCTAAAGAGTTTCTTTTATAAAATAATTTTTTATTTTTTAAAGTAGATCGTATAGCCAAAATATATTCGTTTTCTGTGATTTCTAAATTATGCAAAATATCTTCGTAGTTCATCATTATGTTTTCATTAAAAAATTTCAACATTAGATCATCAATTTTTTTTATATGCATATTTTCGTTTCCTGTAAGTTCTTTTTCTTCGAGAGGTTTTAAAATGCAAGTGTGTTGCATTACATATTTCGGGTAATTGAAACGACATTTTTTCTTCTTTTTTTTCCCTTTATAACAAGTGTGCGTATGTTTGTGCCGTTGAAACATCATATAAGGATTTTTAGGATCATATTCACATGTTATGAACGAATTTAAAAATTCTAAAAATTGTAATTCTGATTCTGTATCTGTTTCATTATATTGAGGTACATTATTACAGTATAAAACGGCGTGTTGATGAACTGATCCTCTTTGTTGAAATTCACATCGTACAAAATAATCTGTTACATAATATTTACCAAAAATTCCATTTTTTGTTGTTAATAATTTCATTATTTTCGAAAATCGTTCATTCAGGTAACGTACACATGTCACTGGATCATCTCTAATTAATTTGGTTTTAATACTTGGATGTAAGTCAATTAGTTCTTGTTTAGTAAGCGTTTTTTCATATTTAAGGTTGTATAAAATTTTTAATAAATCGAAATTTTTTGTTTCTGATGCTGATAAAGTTATAAACAAGGTTGGAAAACCTAATTGTTTTATCATTGAAAATAAATGTTTTTTTTTTTCTTGCCAATAAGAAGGAGATGATCGGACCTGTTTTAGAAATTGATAACCTTCATCTGAACGGTAAATATCATTTAAAGTTTTTGTGTTCAACACGTTTTCTGCTTTCAAATTTTCATTTTTGTATATTTTTCTTAAACATATATTCATATTTGAATATACCGATTTTTCTAATTTTTGTTTAGCCATAAACAATAACCTTGTTGGTATGCATGATCTTCTATCTTTTCTTCTAATTTCTGACAATACTCTCTCAGAATACGTTAGTGTGTTTTGTTTATCAAAATGATATCCACCGAAAATTCTCGGAAAACATAATTCATCATAATTTTGTAATTTATGCCATGGTAAAGGCTGTTTATCTTGTCCAGGAGCTATTACAATTGAGTTTTGTGTTTTGTTAGATAATTCATTATTATCAACTAGTAAAACTTCGTCATTTAATTCATAAGTATCTAATAATTCATTCTCATTACTTTTCAATTCATTTATTTTTCCAAGTAAATTTTCATCATTAGTATTTTGAGAATTTTCCAGATCTTGTTCATCAACAATAAAATTTATATTTTCATCATTGTTTTCATAATTTTCAAAAAAAGTATTATTAATTTTTATATTATTTTCTTTATACAAAGGTCCCTGTTGATAGTACCTAATTAAACCATATTGAAACCAATATAACAAAGAGCGTATTTCATAGAGAAATTTTTCAGAGTAAAAAACTTAAACTTGGTTTTATTGGCCACAAATATTATTTATTGTTTTCTAATGGGAAAAGATGGGGCGATGATTTTACTATGTTATAAGTAATCTGGTCCTTACTGGTATTAATCGGAAATTTTTCGTTTAATGGAATATAATGTGAACATTTGTATTGGTATTTAATGGTTCTTGATGTGAAACTATTTTTAATGGTTTCTAACTGAACAATTTTCAAAAAGGGTGGTTACCTTATTGTGCTAGTATGTATCGGTTTTAACTTGCATTAACTATTGCTTCATTTTTATAGTTTTGAACATGGAACATTACGAAGATAAGTTAATTGGAATCAATTGATTTTATAACGATTGCTTCAATACTAGCTTTACGTAATTGAATTAGGAATTCCCAGTTAAAATACACAATAAGAACCAAGAATATTGCTTCTGAGAAGTGGTTTCAAATGTAAACACTACATGCCAAATAAAAACCATAAGGTTAAAAACTATGCGTTGCAAATAAAAAATGTTTTAATTAAATTTACTTCTTCGACTCGCAGCAATTACAATTTTATTTTTTAAATGTTTCAAAATTTTCTCAGTAATAACAATGAAAATAAAAATTTGTTGTGACTTATACTCTCTGATTTAAACTTATATTTCTTATCGAATTAAGAAAGTATTTATTTAAATCAATTTTATTCAATCAATTTTATTTAAATTGATGAATTCACTTAATTTGAGTATATATTTTTTAATTAATTCTTATAAAATATATTTGCTAAATAATTTATAATAATTGTAATAAATTTAAATAAATATTATAATATAATTTTTATTCAGTACATCAGTTATTTATAGGGATTTATACAAGTGACAAAATTACGTTTTTAAATTTATAAGTTACTTTTGTACTTGTTTCAATTGGGTTTGAAAGACAGTTAAACCTGATAGAGATTACAACGCGAATCGTACTGTGTTAAAACGTTAACAGCGTTTACGACGGTAAGCTAATGTTAACGGGTACACTGTGACTGTCACTATCTTTACATAACTGCTATCGCGAAATTTTGCACGAGGGGAAGTAGGAGAAGTGTTTGAATGAGGCCAACCGAATTGCCCACGTGTTCTGCACGGTTCGGTCTTTCTTTCTGACCCGCCATTGTGTTGCCACATCAGCAACGTGATATCGCGACGTATTATTTGTACTTATTCTAGTGAGTATAATTAATTCATTGCAAATATTCAAGATTGATCATTATTAGTATAACAGTATAAATAATGCATCATTCTTTTTTTACTTCTTTTGCAGATGTACGTCTACGCAAAGTTGGATTCGGGCGAATTGGTGAAAACCGAGGCGGCTGATTTCCCCAAACTCGATCTTTCGAGTTACAAAAAAAATCAAAAATTTAACAGCCTAAAATATAAGCAGGGCGCAATAATTCTTTACAGTGCTGGTGAGTTAAATATTTTTTACTAAAATTGACATAATGTTAAAATTGAGGTTAGTTTTGTAAAATGCATACTTTTCTAATAATTTTTCAGAAACCTTAGCTGATTTGGAGCTTCAAATAAACAACACTGGGAGAATTAAGTATCCAACTTCTAAATTTTGTTTGTCTGCATCTGAAATAAGCAGCAGTGAGGTAGAGACCACAGCCAGCGCTAGTACAACTTCTTACCAAAACAGAGATACGTCAAGGATACTCCAAAAAAAATTGGAAAATCTTCCTTACAACAAGGTATTCTTTTTAAATTGTTTCATCTTGTATCTATAAAACTCTCTACCAGGGCAAAAGTACAAGCCCCCAATTATATACTTTTCAACCCATTTCCAATTTCTTGCATAATTTATAGAACTCTTGACCAACGTAGCAAGAGTACGAGTCCCAAAATGTGTATACTTTTCAACCCATTTGCTGTTTTCTGTAATCTCTATCAAACCCTTGACCAGCATAGCATAAGTACAAGTCATAAATTAAATATTTTTCAAACTTATTTAGTATAGAACTGTAGAGTCTCGTAGCTGTCCAGGTGAAAATAAGAACATTTAGTTTAAAAAATATATATTTGAATAAAGAGTCAAAGTGATGCTACGCTTAACTGCAGTTCTATCAAGTAGATTATTTAGTATTCAGCAAATACAAGATAAGTTTGAAGAATATATATTAAAACTCATTATACACACAGGTGAAAATAGTATGTATAAGATTTGACTCCAGATCTGGCATCAGATCTGGTATAAGATCTGAAAAATTTACACCAGATCTGGCATCAGATCTGGTATAAGATCTGACAAGTTTACACCAGATCTTGTATTCGATAATCGACATCAGAAATTATATCAGATCTGATGCCAGAACGGAGTCAAATCTTACATACTATTTTCACCTGGGTGTGTAATGAGTCTTAATATATATTCTTCAAACTTATCTTGTGTTTGTTGAATGCTAAATAATCTACTTGATAGAACTGCAGTAAAGCGTAGCACCACTTTGACTCTTTATTGAAATATATATTTTTAAAACTAAATCTTATTTTGCACAAATTTGCATGCGCTTCTCTTGGCTTGCATATGCTTTTATTATATCTGCAACACAGGGATTGTATGACAATGATTCATGTGTTTCACATTTATATGAGTAATGACATCATTTCTTTCAATCAGAATTGAATGTGTCAAAGTGTATATTCATGCTTAAAAACTAGAATGTCATAAAAAATAAGTGCAGCGTCGAGGCTGGCTTTCAAGTTGTCAAGTATTGGTATGTCTCGCTCATGACGTGCAGAGGAGCAGATCCATCCGCGACGCCGCCGGCCAGATTCGGATCTGCGCCGTTTCTCGGCAACAATTCCATCGCTCGCTTGTTGCTGGAGAGCAGAGTAAATTGAAGGTAGTTTGGCATAAATTGTCCAAGGCATCGATCTGTACTGGCTGACGACGATGATTCGCTGCATCGTACGCAATACCTCCAAGAGCATCGCTGCCGACTTGTTCTCGTCCTTGTCGTCTCTGCATATCATGTGCACAGCCAAAGATCCGTTGGCGTCTGCTGGATTCGGATTCGCGCCGTTTCTCAACAGCAATTGGACCAGACTGCTGCGGCCACGAAAGAGAGCCACGTGCAGCGGTGTCACTTTCCATCGGACTTGTTCTCGTCATTGTCGTCTCTGCATATCGTGTGCACAGCCAAAGATCCGTTGGCGTCTGCTGGATTCGGATTCGCGCCGTTTCTCAACAGCAATTGGACCAGATTGCTGCGGCCACGAAAGAGAGCCACGTGCAGCGGTGTCACTTGCCATCGAACCCTCGCGTCGAGGTGTATCGTCTGTAACCCGTGATCTTTGCAGATCTCGAACACCATCTTGGCCGAAACGTCGTCGCATTCCCTCTCGCAGACGACGTGCAGAGCGGTCAGTCCGTCCTCGTTGCCGGGCAGATTGAGATCCCCCCTTTTAGTGGCGAGTCCCCTATCTCTACGTTCTTGTGGAGAAGAGTTAAGTGCACGGGCGTTCGACCAAACACGTCGAGGGTGTCGACCCGCACCGGATGGTATTTTTCGTCGTCACTGAGCTCGAATAGAATATTCGCGAAGGAGCTGTCGCATTTTTCTTGACAAATGACGTGCAGAGGCCTCGATACTTCCGAATTGGCTAAGTTTGGATCGCGCCGTTTCTTATCAGCGATTCGAACACCGCCCTGTGTCTGTTCCTTAGAGTCAACTGCAGCGGCGAATCGCCCGTTTCCGTCAAGAGGCAATTGGAATCCACCCGACCGAGCTCTAAAAATTTTTCGACGACTTCGTCGTAGCCAAACATGCAGGCCACATGAAAATGTGAGAAGTCTGACTCGTCGACGTAATTCACATCGAAACCTTCGTATATCCGAAAAAGACTGGAAATTACTTCCGAGTTCTTGCGCTCGCCTCTAGCCACGCGATGCACCGCAGCGGTACGAATCAACGTAATTGATTTACTGTCTTCTTCGAATTCGGGTTTGTCTTTGTAGCCGCTGTGTAATCCTTCACGACGAAAGATGTCACCGATTTTCGGCAATTGGCTCTTCCATTCCCAGAATAATCTGTCCAGTCGACGGAGAAGTCCGACTCGCTCCTCTTCGACGTTTCAGTTGACATTTTCTGGTTACGGCGATTCTCGTTCCCGCTTCCACTTCCACTGCGGAATCTTTCACCGGATCCGTCGTCGGACGTGGACATCATTTAGCTTACAATCTTATACCACACGGTCACTTGTACCAATGTGTTTTCCACTTTTAATCACTTTTCGCAGTCGATGTAATTTTTCTTTGTCGTGGACATTGCAGCGTCAACCCATATTACGATTAAGTTAGAAGAGACGATGAGACTCACAGCAGTTCAAAAGGTTTAGGTGGACTCGACGAATGACCGGAGTTACTGTATAGCTACTGCTATGATGCATCTGCAGACTGTCAAGTTGACTGTTGTGAAAAACCAACTGCCACTAGACATCTGTCAAGGTGTGCGTTATCTGCTGCGCAATTGTGCTTTTGATAATACTAGATTCATGATTAAATGATAATGAATAATATTATTTCCATATTTTTCCAATCGATTAATGTTATATGGAGTAAAGTATGAATCTACCTACAACAAATCTTCCTAAAGATTCACTTACGATTCAATATTATTGTTATCAATATTAACTAAAAATATTTAATACATATTTTACATATTTTACAAACAAATGTTTACAACAAATGTACGAGCGAGCCAAAGACTTGCTTTTACACGCATCTCGTGATATTGTACATAGAGCTTAGAGCCGAGCTCGCCTTAATCATCGATAAGATTCGATAAGGTTTCTCCGAGTCTTTTTGGGCACGTATTATGCACGTAGCGTGGCAGACTGTATGAGAGCTTTATAATGCACTCGACGCCCAATTATCATCGCTCGACAAGTTCAAATTTCGACTTATTATATTTTCCTTTTCTCTTTTCTTATTATTTTTTCCTTTTCATAACTTCGTTTTCACCTGTACATAACGATGTATTATCATGCGCCGGCCGAAAAGACAATCCGATTTATTTGAAAATTTTACTTTTTGTATACGATCGTCGCGCGTACAACTCGTAGAGTCCGTATTTCGCTCAGAAACGGAACAATTGTGACAATGACGACGTTACGGCCCCTACCGAATATCTTATAGTTTGCGTAATTGCGCATCTAAGAACATATTCATACCTACATGTATGTACGTACCTACAGCAAATGCATAAATTATACTCAAAGTGAAAAAAAGGGAGAGAAAGAAAAAAGGTACAATGACTCGAACATTATCAGTCACATTCTCGCGAGTCATCAATAGCCCTACACACACACTCGAATGTGAACTATGACGAGTTGCAAGTGACACTAGCATTTTGTGGTTTTTTTCTTTAGTTAGTTTTGTCGTGCTGGCCTATGGCGGCTTTGAAAGACTCGCTTGGTTAACGTCGACTCCGCGTGTGCAGGCTCGATGTAGTATTGGGACCGATAATCCCTCAACAGTTTTATACTTGGACATTTTTATAGTTGGAACGATTATAGTTTCGCAGCTCTACTGCATGTGCATGGATGCCTGGCGCACAGATGTAATTATCTCTGCGACCTTAGTCTTCGCGCGTCACAGCTTCAAAGTCCGAAGCAGCGAGGAATATCTCCCTTCTATCTTTCATTTTTTCGAGTGACAACGCGTGGTTCACATGTCATTTTTATATTCCATGCTGAAAGTAGTGGCTCGTTATGCTACATATCGTACAATCATTATCCAAATTGCATTTTCGAAGGCATTTATTAATTTTGTTAGTGAACGAGCGAGCGAGGGAGGGAGGGCATATTAAATTCCGTGGATGTGGTGTTTATTTATATGAAGCATGCACTGATAGATTGCAGAGCACGCATACTTTATCGATATATAAATGCCAATTTAAGGAAAGCAAAAAGCTCGAGGACACATTCCATTTCGCTCGAAACATCCACTTATTTATACTTGGAAGGAAATGATTGTCAAACGTTTTAGCACTTGCTTGAACCAAGAACAACGCGATCGCTATGCAAATAACGGTATATTGAATATGAGACAAACATGAATCAATGTCATACGACTATAGTATGTAGTATGAAAGATCTCAATCATTGTCAATGATGATAAATCCAAAATAAATTCAAAACAAAAGTGGAGTCAATGTAAGGTATGTTAATCACTCAATAGTGGGACAAAGCAGAATCAGCTCAACAGTAGGACACTAGTCGTTTCAAACTGTTTTTTCTATTAAAGTAACTGAAAATCACAATTATTAATGAGAATTAGGATTCATTTATGCCTCTGGAATGGATGTTTTAAACTCTTTTCTTATTTGATTCATCGAAAAAAACATGAAAATCAGTTAATATTTCTTAAGCTTATAGCCAAAAATTTTTATGCAAAGTCGTACTCGAGGGAAAAAAAGTACCAACTCAAATTTCGTTAATTAAAGATAAAACTTAAATGTAACGTAATAATGTTAAGATTTATATATAATATTTTGACTTCGTAGAATACGAATATGACATTATATTGTCGAATAATAGTTTACTTTTTCATAAAAACATGTCTCAATTCACCTGTAACTTCTATGCAATGCATCCTATACTAGGTCACATTAAGTTTCTTATTGCGACATAGCCCTTGCAAATTTACGTCTTAGCTTGTGCACATTAACATTCACTAAATACGAAGATTTCGTTATGGGAATCGAGTTCAATATATAAAGCAAAGAGTATCATTGAAAAATTATTATATTAGTAGTTAAAATTATTATAGTAAATATTAAAAAAGTATGGTTACATATTATCTATTAGTTAAGAACACTGCTTCTACTTCACTCAATAGAATCAAGAGAAAAAAAACAAAAGAAGAAAGAGAAGCAAAAAAGGATGAATAAAATGACTGATGTAACTTAATGCAATTGAGAATGGTGTTACAGTCAGGAAGCTGCAGCTTGCTTTAAAGCATCAAAATGTACTCTCCATTCGAAGTGTTAAATATTACAATCCCCTGAATTGTTCAAAAAATATTTATTAAACATACTTACGAGTGAAGAAAATAATGACGTTTTTAATTGAATAATTTATAGTGCTAAAAAGATTTTTCTGGTCAAAACCATTTCTAATATTGTTTTCATAAATATATCAGTGAAAAACAGAAATCAATGATAGCAGTATAGTAATCATTCGTTGCATTATAAATCTTTAAGTTGAAATCTAATGTCACCTTTTAAACAAAAACAATTATTATTCATCATTTGAAATCTACTCCATTATGTCCTACTTTTGACCCGGTGTGCGTCCCACTATAGAGTCGCGCTGTTCAAGGTGTCCTACTATAAGTGAAAAATAGAGTGAGAAAAAATAATATCGAAATGCAATTTTTTTACCGGTTATAAGGATTAATTTAGTTTATTCTTTCTCCCTACAACTGTGACTAATTCAACTGAAATCAGTTGATAATTTAATATTTATTATGGAAAATTTTATCAAAAATTGTCTATCCCAATCGTTTTTTATAATTTTGAGTGTGCAATGAGATATTTATGTTTTACATAAGGCTATCTTTTATAATAAAATATTTCAGATTCAATAAGAATAAGACTTGCACGCAGGTAAATATGTTATTGCCTTTTTTTATATTTGCCGGCTACGTGCTATTGCACTTCTTGACCAATCATGTATCTCTTTTTATTTCAAAACAATGAGAAGTTTATATTTTTCATCAACTCAACGCAATAACTTCAGGAAATTATTATATGAGATAAAAATCGATAAATTAAGAATCAAAATTGCACTTAGTATTTTTTGTTGGTATAACGATACAAGTTACTGGGTCACAATGATTCCTTTAATCACACGTTGAATGAAGCTTTAATAGGCGTTTTCAAAATTGACACTAGCAGTTAATCTTATTATCTTATATTTTCGCTTCGGATTGTAATACCATACGATTATTTATGCAAAACGTTACGATGGAATAATCACAGAATGTTGCTTTGATTACCTTGTTTATTACTTCTTTATATGCTAAATAAATTGATGCATATTTAGAACGTATTCCTTCAAAGTATCACTGTGGATAAATTCTAGCAGTGTTTTTTTAAACGCACATCCGCATATGCACTTATGTGTGAAAATTTAAATTTTGTTCAATTATTGTAACTATATGAAATTAAAAAAATTATATTTCTTTAAGGACACAGCATTCTAAGTTGCAATGCCTCCAATTAAAAAAAATAAGAAGCTGTACTATAACAGCAATTATAACCCACGACAAGTGAGCCGCCAAACTAACAGGAAATGGTTCAAAAAATTAGCTACGCACATTGAATCAATAACATGTAAGTGCGGCCCTTTCAAACAAAAACTATCAAGCTTTAGTAATAATCATTTAATGGCAGGAGTTTTTTAGCTTTAAAAAACCAATTAATCAAATATATTTTTTGGATAAGGATGATGATAATTTTTCGAAAGGCTTGGATTCTTGGTTGGCTTTGTCTATTTAATCAACAACTGCTCTGAATGATAGTGTAGTAACAATACATTTTTGAGAATATGTTTTCTTCAAAACTAAAGTTATACTGCAGTAAAATGTTCTTCGGAATTTAAAAAAAGTATAAATATCGATAAATGTCTACGTGAATGTCTAGAAAACCTAAAAATGAAGTTATTCACGGGGTATTTTTATAAAAATATTTAATAAAATATCGCAACGCATGATTAAGAATTCTCAATTTAAGCTTGGTTTTGGTATTTGCTTAATTAAAAATTATATCAAATCTCAATACAACCCACTTTTTTATCGAGTAAAGAGTCCAATTTATGAAAGGCAGTGAGCAATGAAGCTGCTACATGATTTCTATTCTTAATACAACTTTTAGTTTGTGCGCATAAAAGATATAGTTTATAGACTGTTCAAATTGTTGTAAATGAAATGATTATAATTATGAGGTTATCTTTCAATTTGTTTTCCATTCATCAATCTTCAATGGTATAAAAAATTTTTTATTTGTTTAAATAAAAAATCACGGTATCACGAATCTTTTAAAATTAAGGCGTGTAACTTTTACAGAGATTACCTTAGATTATTTGTACACTTTCTTAAAAATTGCTTAACTTATGAAGTAGTCTTGAAGTTTGTTAAATATTTCCTAGGAGCCTTATGAGTTTACAATATTTGGAATAAAGTATAAATGTAAAAAATGAGATAGAGATACTTAAAATTTTTCAAATTTTCTTGAACATGAATTGTTTCAAAATCGTTAATTATAGATTCAGGATGATGTACGGCAATGTCTAAAGTCAAAAGTCATAATTGCCTATCCTCTTGTGTTTTCAATTTACGTATGATTATTCAAGCTTTTTAAAATCAGAAATCACCATTCGTAAAAATATTCATATAAAACTGCCTTTCAGCCCTTGATATTTGCGTAATAATTTTGACTGAAGAAATTCATGAATGATTTTCAAGAATCTTAAATCGAAATTATTATTGTTACAATTTGTTTTAATGCCCGTAATTTAAAAAAGCAATTGGTGTTGTAATTTCTTGGACGAATGAAATAAGAGATTTCAAGCCTTTAAGTCCTCCTAAACGTAATAGTTTTTATAACAGGCATTTACTGCATACATTTACTTACATTAGGTCAAAAGTATCATCTCTTATCCAGAAAATTTTTGATCAAACTATCGTTTGAGTTTCCCTTATAAAAATTAAAGGATCCTGCGCAATTCCCACTGCAATCCTATAGGACTCCTGTAATTAGAATTTCGCGGGATTCTATAGGAAATTTTTATAAGATTTTACTCATTTTTTAGCTAAAAAAAAATATTTATTATTGCAGTGGAAAAATCTTCCAAAACTTCAGTGCTTACTGAAGACCACGATAAAAGAAATTTCAGTAATTTAGAGATTAATTATAAACCCATGGATCAAAATAATGGTACTTCTGATGTTGAAAGTCAAGTATTAATTGAAAATTTAAATGAAATAGAAGAGGTAGAAATAAACAGAAATATAATATTTAATGAAGATTTTGATAGTGATGCCAATTGGGATGATAGCAGCATTGCTAGTGATAGCGATGACGACTCAGAAATAGACGTTATATTTGGAAATTATGTCCAAGATGATAGAATTATGTTTCCAGCATCAAATTTATCGGTTGCGGGCGTTATCACAATGTTCAACGCTATCGTTATTAAATTTAATCCAACCAAAAAATTCCAAGAATCTCTCATAGAATTTATTAAAATTTTAGCTGGCAAAGAATTCGAAAGTTGGAGATTCAATACGTATCGCGCGAAAAAACAATTCGCTCCTACTCCAGGTTCTATAAAAAAAAATTTCTACTGTTTAACATGTAACGAAATTCTCTTATCTACTGATTCAATGAAACCTGTCCATAAAAATGTTGAATGCCCCACCTGTAAGAACGAAATACCTTTATCTTCATCTTCGAATAATTCTTTTCTCACTTTTGATATTAAGCAACAATTGGAACTGTTGTTGAATCGACCCGATGTACAACGGCACATGAAAAGATTTCAAAATAATAAAACAAACTATGCAGATACTAAAATAATTACAGATATCCAAGAATCTATAAAATATCAGAAATTACAGAATACCTACCCCAAAGCCCTAACATTTAATTTTAATACGGACGGCGCACAGCTCTTCAAAAGTGCTAAAAGAAGTTTATGGCCATTTCAGTTATACATTAATGAACTGCCGCCACAAGTGCGATTCAAGCATATTATAATTGCTGCATTAGTAGAGACGGAGAAAGAACCAACGGCTGATAGACTAGGCATGTTTTCCAAACCAATGGTCGAAGATTGTCAAAAACTAAGCACGGAAGGGGTGCAAGTTGTTGATATTGATACTGGTACTCTCAGTAATATATTAATTGTACCTTTTACAGCTAATGTAGATACTGTGGCTCGTCCGAAACTACAAAACAGAATACAATTCAATGGTATGTTTGGTTGTAGTTGGTGTTATCACCCCGGTAAGCATATAGGTGGCTCTATGCGATATATTTTGGAAGAGAATGATTCTCCGCACAGGACTCATGAAGAACATATAAAAGATATGAAAGTAGCTATCAACTTAGGTAAATGGATTAGAGGAGTAAAAGGTAATTGCAGATTACTTTCTCTCCCTAACTTCGATATAGTGTGGGACCTGCCACCGGACTACATGCACGGAGCGCTTTTGGGGGTCAGTAAACAATTGCTGAACAAATGGACAAGTTGTTATTTCAATAAAGATCATTTAAAAAAAATAGAATCAAGAATGTTGAACATTAAACTGTGCAGAGATGTAAGAAGAAGTATACGAACACTCGATTACTCTGGCAAATATAAAGCTACAGAGTGGCGAACGTGGTTGTTATTTATCAGTTTACCCGTAGTGAAAGGTATACTTCCTGATAAAGAATTCATATCATACTGTCGATTAGTAGATAGTATTTATGTATTGTTGAAGGAATCTATTACAGATCAGGAATTGAACAGAGTAGAATATAACCTACTTCAATTTGTTGGTGAGAGCGAAGAGATTTACCTTCCTCCATTCATAACTTTCAATGTTCATTCATTGAACCATTATTGCCATGCTGTTAGAAATAGTGGACCTTTATGGACCACTTCAGCTTTTCCCTTCGAAAATGGTATTTTCCAATTTATGAAAGAAGTCAATGCTCCAAATGGTTGCCTTTTACAAATATCGGAAAAGTGGATACGAAAAAGCAATTTTCAAAGTTTTCTATCTCATCAAAAATCTGATGACGATCGGACAATAGAGTATTGCAAAAGTTTGTTTTGTGATCGACTACCACTTAAAAATTGTACCGTTGTGGATAATATCACTTTCACCGATGCCACTAATACTACCGTCAAAATCATTGATTCCGTGTCTAGAATATTAAATAAAAAACCATCGTTTATACAAGTTTTTCATAGATGTATCTATAAATCGACATTATTTCATGGGATAAATTATAAACGATGTCTCAAGACCCAGGATACCATTGTTAAGACACTTGATGATAAAATTTATGAGATACATTACAGGCAATCCCCGCTATTCGCGGTTAATTCGTTCCCGAAAAACACCGCGAATACCGAAACCGCGAATACCGAAACAGAATCCCCGTTATTGCGGATAGACCTAATAGTTGACTCATTAACCTCGAATCTACGTGCAATTGTGGCAATTTTTCTCCTTCTTTTATTAGCTCCAAAATCTTGAGCTTTTGACCAAAATCCATCACAGCTTTATTAAAATTATTACTAAACAACCGTGAAGTAAACCGCGAATAAGCGAATCCGACTCCCGCGAATAGCGAAACAATGGCTCAATTAAAGAACCGCGAATAAGCGAAACCGCGAATACTGAGTACCGCGAATAGCGGGGATTGCCTGTACTTTATTAGAATTGATAAACAGTCCTTCATTTACGGTCGTCAATGGGAAATTGAAAATAATGATTTTGGTCTTGGCAACGATAGATTACCAATAGTTAGGCACATATTCAAGTTAAAAAAAAAATTAAAGGTCAATTGCCTTGTAGAAATATCGAATATTGGACAAAAAATGTTAGTTATGGATACCAATGACGATGTGTATTTAACGTCGTTGCCAAATAATTATGAAGTTCAATAACATCTTATTAACAGCAACATCTTGCTAAAGTATGTACTGTAACTTTTGAATTTTTAATATACTTGATACCTTAACGGTAGACCCTTAAGGTAGTTCTACGACGGTGAACTAAACTTCATTCTGCAACTGACTTCACGCAATTTTATGTACAACAAATTGTATAAATTTATTCGCATAAATAGTTACAAAAACACCAATTATGTTATTAATTCATTTATTCATCATAAAAAAAGGTACTTTTAAATGTGATGTAAAAAGTACATGATGCTTGTTATATTTTCAATACATAATTCAAGTTTCATTTAAATCTGCTTGTCAATTGTACTTGAAATTTTAACATGACTTTTATTATGTCTTCAACTAAATTCCTCGGAGTTTCAATTCTTTCTGTTTGTGAAGTGAAAATGTGTAGAACTACCTTATACAAAGATTGAAATAAATCACACTCTAAACTTATTATTAACAAAATTTTAAATTAACCATAACGTTTTTTAATTTTTTATTTCTTATGCAATATGAACACTTATTTTGTAAATGTATTATAACATTTTATATCAACGTAGGTAATCATGGATCCTTCTGCGTCAGATGCTCAAAATAGCAAAACGACTGTTTCATCGAATACCAGTATGATAAATCAAAACATTAAAACTGAAAGTTCTACTAAAATTAATGATGCATCGAAATTAAAGGAAAAACCCGCTCAAAAAAAAAAACCTTCACGAAAATCTAACGATGAAAAAAATACCAAACCAAAAAAACCTTGTAATAAAGAGGAAAAAGATAAGGTAAGATAAAAAATGAAATTTATAATACAACTTTAATCTAGGCACCTAATTTTTTATAAACGTTAGTTATTCAATTTTCCATTAACTTTGTCATTTCATATATACGCATGAAAATTCAGAGGAAATCACAGTATATAAAATAATTCTGTGTTTGGGAGGAAAGGGCGAGAGTTCTATGACATGATGAATACCAGTTTCTAGGAAATATATATTTTTTGTATTTATTTAATAAATTGATGAATTTTAGAGTAGAGATTAATAAAGAAGCTATATCTTTTTCCTCTGAAGAGACCACCTATGTTCATAGACTTCATAGCAAAAAACTTTATTTTATTTTTCTATTTGCCTTTATTTGTTATTAATACGATTTTATCATTTTAAACTTACAATTTAAAGCAGAACAACTTATCACTTTTCGTTTATTTAGGATCTGACTAATAAAAATAAAAATAAAAGGAAACAAAAAAGAAAAACCACAAATGAAAACAACTCAACGATTGCAAAGAAACCTAAGAATTCCTCTGCTACTTATTCTCCTGCTAAGACGGCAGAAAATATTAACCATGAATCATTAGAAAATAAAAATAAGAATATGGCAGGCTTTACAGAACCTCCAAAGAAAATATTGAAAGAAATTAATGGCTCCAATGAAGATCATGAATTGGTTTTGCAAAAAAATCACCAGGACAATATTTCATCAAAAGTAACGGTTTCATCAGCAGATGAGAATTCCAAAGAAAATTTTGAACCACCCAAACTGCCAGAACAAACGAAACAAAGCTGCGTTAAAGTTATTGCGACAATGGAAGCTAATGGTACTCAGAATGTTGATGACGATTATTTAAATGGTTTAGAATTCCAGGTATGCATCTGATATTTGCAATATTGATATTTATTTTATTATAAAAATTTATTGAATTACAGGAGGGGTTTGATAAAGATTTATTTGAATCCGAAAATGTAGAAGAAATATTGAGTGAAATAATAAATACTGATCTGCTAGTCCACGATACCACTTCAGCCAATATCCAAACTAATCAAGTAAATAGTACGATTTCAAAGAAACAGTCGGACAAAAATAATAAAAAAAACGACAACTCAAATAGTAACAAAAAAACGAAATCTACTAAAACAAAACCGAATACGAAAAAAAATAGTGATAAAAAAAAAAGGGCTGATGACGAAGTTGACGTTCTTAAAAAGAAATTGAAAGATATGGAACGTGAAAACAAAGAATTAAAGTCCTCTTTAGCAGAAAAGGAGGCTGATTATCAAGCAGTCGTGAAAAGAAATGAGAGACTGCAAGACGAAATACTCATGAGAATGCAAGAATATGGTAAGCTAAGACTTAGGTTCACATAGTTGGTTTTATTTCTCCTTAATTAATAAAGTAACATTTTTCATTTACAGCTGCTCGTCAAATAAACCCCTACTCATGCAGGATTAGAGGGGATCATCCCATCGGTTATCCCATTGGTGAAAATAAGGTATGAATATGGGTTACTTGATTTTAATAATAAATTTAAATATTGCGTGATTATAACTGCGTCACATTAATTTCAGATGTATTGTGGTAATAACGTGGTTATAGATGAAACCGCTTACTATGAAGCCAAAAATAATGCTGCCGCCGGAAAAGCTGCTACAGAGTACGATCGTTTCGTCAAAACCATTGCCCATTTTATTTTTGGCGATGAAGAACTTAAGATATCTAGCGTCAAAGGCAGAAAGTGTAATGCGAAGAAAAATGCGGCGGTAAAGCCAGCGCTCGATCCCAGGAAACTTTCAGCTGTTCACGGTAGGTTTAGGTTTATGTCGGTTTTAAAAAAAAAGAAAGATATCAAAATTTTGTTAAAGAATTGATAATACTGTTTTTTATATTATAATTCGGTAAAAGTAATTTAAAAAACACACAAAACAGGTTGTCAAATCACGTTTCTGTTATTTGTTATATCAAACGATACATTTTTTAATTAAAACATTTTTTTCAGATATTTTTGCATTCTATTTAGAAAATGAAAAGAAAAAAAATACCGTGGAAATATTTTTTGAATTAGCACATGTTGGGTCATATGTGGGTGCTAAAATTCAAGAATTGTGTAGGCCACCTAGAAAGGCTCGGGCAAAAAAGGGGAAAACAAAGAAATCCAAAAATGCAAAGAAAAAAGAAAGCGATGATGAGTCTTCGTCTACATCAGGTGTGGAAAATCAGTCCAAAACAGACGATGAAGATAATAAAAGTCAATGTAGTAAAGAAAGTAATGAAGGTGATGATAGTGATGAATCTAGTGAAGTTAGTAATACCAAAGAAAATGATGAAAGCGATGTAAGTAATGAAAGCGATGGAAGTTATGAAAGTAACGAAAGTAATGAAAATTCATCGAGAAATGATTCCGATGAAAGTGAAGACGAAGAGCAACTATAGATTACTTTACAAGTTTTTATATACACATGATAAGTTAAAGTGATGTTATTTTGCTAGAATGAGTCAAAAAAAATTATTTAAATTTTTCTTCGTTCATTGTTTAAAAATGATTTAGATAAATTCATAAACATGAAATGTTTATGTATTTTTCTATATTTCATTCATATAGTTTTTTTAGTTTTAAGTTGCAAATGAAATAAGTAAATTCATCTTAAATGAATATTGAATTTCATTGTATTACTGTGTTCTTCGTTAAAGTTTTGGAAACGATTTAAGTACGTTCATAAAAATGAAAACTTTTTCATTATATTTTTCTACTTTTCAATGATATAATTTTCTTAGTTTTAAGTTGAAAATGAAACAAGTAAATTCATCTTAAATGAATACTGAATTTCATTGTATTACTGTGTTCTTTGTTAAAGTTTTGGAAACGATTTAAGCACATTATATTTTTCTACTTTTCAATTATATAGTTTCAAGTTGAAAATAAAACAACTAAATTCATATTAATGAATATAGAATTTCATTGTATTTCTCTTAGTTTAAAGTTTTAAAAATGAATCAAGTAAATTCATAGAAATGAAAACTATGTAATTATATTTTTCTACTCTTTAATTTTATAGTTTTCTTAATTTTAAAATCGAAATGATTCAAGTACTTTTATAAAAATGAATATAGAATTTCATTATCATTCTGTATTCTGCTCGAATATTGTTTTTTTAGTTTGGAATTGAAAATGATTTGAATAAACTCTTTATGAGAATGATTGTAAAACTAAATGTTTTTTATTTTTTATTGGGGCCATCAAATTTGATCGTTTTCCTTCAATCATTAAGATTTAATTAATTTTTATTTCCAATTATTCGGTTGATTTGATTACTGTTTATAATATATACGATAAATCTGTCTAATAATAATGTCTAATCTGTATAATATATACGATAGATTTGTCTTTCGCGATAAATTTCAACAGTTCTATTGTATTTTGAGCATAAAAGTCATCAACGAATCTAATACAACTCTATTGCGACTAAAAAGAATATTAATTTTATTACATTAAGACGTAGATACGCGTATTATATAAAACCATTTAAAAACGACAAAAAGTTTTCTCATTTCATAACTATATAAAACAGTATAAATTGTTGGTCTGGTTACGCCCGAGTAGAAACCATATTTTTGAGACAAATCAACTTACTAAAAAAAATGTACCAATAAAAATCAGAGTATTTAAAATGATATCTACTTAAACCGAGTATAAACCACTTGAAAAAAATATTTCAGTATGGTTGAACAGGTACACTTTGCTTGTGTGCGAGCTCTATCTCTAATAGGAATTAAATGTGATTTCCCAGTTCAAATACACATTAAAAACAATTACAATATTTTTTTTACTGGGTTTAATATGGTACTATCAACAGGGGTGTATCTTGTAAAAATTTTAGTGCTTTACATATATTGCTGGGTTTAATTGTTTCAAACATATAATTCGATTGATGTTCAATGTGACGTTTTAATTTAATTTGTACTACAGATAATTCATTAAATCTACGTGGTAAAACATTTATCATTTCATTTACATCAGTAACTATGTTGACGACGCTACCTTGTAAGGACAATTGTGAATTTAAAGCGTATGGTTGCAGAGCTTTTATTTGCATAAAAGGAATGTATGGAGATACCATTCTTTCTTCTATTGGTGATAAATTTGTAATGTAATCGGGAATTATAGGAAATTTTAAGTTTTCAGTCTCGGCCATTTTTGGTATTTTACCTAAATAAATATGTTTGTTACATGTACAACAAATATATTTTGAATCATTATTTAGAACACTTTTCAAAAAATTGTCATCAATTTTATTTTGCTTAATAAATTTAATTAATTTTGGTTTTTCAAATTTAACTAAAGATTTTTTGAAAAAAATATTATTGCAACACACACAATTTATATCTGGGCCTTCACTTCGATTTTTTAAAAATTCCATGATTGATTTTAATAAAATACAATTTTTACGAGTTTTCAATTCCGTTTTGACTTCATTATAATACATGTAACGATAATTAAATAACTCATCAAGTCTTAATTTTTTTATTCTTGATTTTTCATTATTATTCAAGTATAAGCGGTATATTGAATCTTCTCGTAATTTTTGTAATCTATGTTTATTGTTAGATAATTCATTTTTATAAAATGTTAAATTTAATCTTAAATTTGCAATTCTCGTTTTATTTACTTCTAGTTCCTTTTCTTTAAATTGTATATTTGATCTTAAAGAATAGTTCCTCTTTTTATTTTTCTCATTTTCTTCCATTTGAAATTTATTATCAGAACGTAATAGTTTGTTTCTAATTACATTTAATTCATTTTCATTTTGTTTATAATCTTCATTCATGCGTAATTTTTTATTTCTAACAATATTTAATTCATTTTCATTTTGTTTATAATCTTCATTCATGCGTAATTTTTTATTTCTAACGATATTTAATTCATTTTCATCATTTCTAAAATTATCATCCAATCGCAATTTTTTGTTTCTATTAATATTCAATTTATTTTCTTTTTGTTTATAACTCTCATTCGAACGTAATAATATATTTCTATATGTATTTATTTCATTTTCATTTAGTTTGTAATCATCATTTTTGCGTAATTTCGCAGTTCTAATCTTATTTTTGTTTTTTTCGTGTAAATTATATTCTTCTTTAGAGCGAAGATTTTTCATACGAATTTTTGTTTTGTTTTTCAATATTTCATTTGTTACATCATTTTGTCGTAAAATTCGTTTTCGGTTTGCCAAAGCTTTATTTTCTTTTTCCCTAAATAGTTTAGATTTTCTCATTTCACGAATTTTGTTAAGATTGATTTTGTTAATCTTTTTTTTATATTCAACATTTTGTCGTAGTTTTTGTTTATTCAATCGGTTTTTTTTTTCTCTTTTTCGGAGTATACAACATCTTTTCGTTTTTTTCTCATTTGCAATTTATTCTTTTCTTTAATCAAATCTTTTTTTTTCACCATTATAAATAATTATATAAAAATATAAATTTTAAATAATAGAAAATTTGTAGCCTTGATTTTTTGTAGTATTTTTTGTATGTATGGTTGAGGAAAAATTAATAGTTTTTTAACTTTTTAGTTTTTCTTTCAAAACCTAAGAAAAGAAAAAAGTATCGTTAATAAAAGAATTATAATACATTGAAGTACCGTCAACTTAAACATTGAATCACTATATTACACGTAAATTTTATTCAATAACGGGTAATAATGATAACAATACTTTTACATCGTTTACCAATGTTACATGATGTGAACGTTAAAAGTTTTTAGTATTTTTATAGTTTCAAAGTTTTTGAATACGAAACGTTAACTTTCCAAAAGTTTACATACTTTGTATTATTTCAATATTTAAATTGCTGGTACAAAATTATGTCGTGTAAATTTAACTTATAATAGGTTTTCAATATAATACATCAGGGGGTTAAGGTATATAATACGTAAATGTCCAATTTACCATGTAGGTTACGGGACATTAATTTTAGAGTTGTTATATTAATGTGGGCAATATAGGAAAATTTCTAAAAAATAATACAGCAAGAAAAGTTCAGCTTCGAAAAGGTCTGCAATTGACCGTTGCGTGCAAATAGACATACTTGACCTTCCTTAAATGTCCTTCATACACTCTGGCTATGCTTGTGTGGTAGAGTCATCTAGAAAATTTTGAGACTGTAGGTCTTGCGCGTGCAACGATACTCGTGCGCAGCATAAATAAATAACTAAATAAATGTATATGAAAAAGTTCGTGTGCGTGGTCTGCGATAGGTGTTTTATGCGCAACGATTAATTGGTTAACCACGCCAAGAGGTACGCGCGCGACCGGGCTGGCACCGAGTCGTCATGGTCATCGCCACGCATTCAAACTGCGATTATTTCAGCAACAGGTCGCGAATGCGTCTCTTTCGCATCTTGATCGCAACGTCCACTAGTATTTTGGTATATCACCATAATATCACGACTGCGACAGTGTTGAAAAATGGAATGAAGAATTACGATGGCATATTGCGTCACGGGCTCGATATAGGGTTGGGCTATATTGGAATTAGCAAACACGACGAGAACTGACGTAGATTATGAGACGATGCATGCGTATGGAAGCATTTACCATTTCGAGCGTCAACGAAAAATATGCTTTGTCATAAATTATGTGTAATATCTAATTAAACGAGTTAGTGAAATATCGAGCTAGATAAAAAGGATTGCAAAATATATTTATACATATTAATGAATATAAAAAAAGACGTAGAAAAATGGAGAAGTAGAAAAATGGAGAAACAAAGATACAGCAACTACTATGAAAAACTTCACGTTTGTGATGAATAGTATATTATGTTATTACACATATGAGTAATATAACGAGCTTTCATGCCCGATGACATGTTTCGTGTTTGCACGTGTGTGCTGCGTCGCTCTAGTGTATAATATATATCGTTCGCACTCGGGAGGATACGAGGGTGCAAAGTCATCTTTTTACGCAATACATATAATTTATCAGTTGTAAAAATGCGTATTAAATAAAAAAAACGAGTATTTAAGAGTGATTTTTCGCGTTTCGTTACTGACTATGTAAATGTGTGCGCCATATTAACTTTTAAAAAATGTATAAAATATAATACATATTGTATTTGATTTCACCATTGATGCAGACTATCAATGAATCGGGATGATCAGTAAATATTTATTTTTCAAAAAAAAAAATTGTGTATTTATAAGAGTACTGGGTACGGAAATAATTTAGGGTGTATGTGTACGAGCTGTTTTTATTTTTGTTTGTAGTGCCTTTTTCCATCATGCCATTATTACAATGTTTAAGTACTACTGAAGCCGATGAAAAGTTGTAATTATGTACAATGGGAAAAAAGACGATTATAATTTTATTCAACATGAAAGTTTGCAACGCGTACAAATATGCAGGTAAATACTCATGAAAAAATAGACTAGATCACTGGCGAGGTGTTGGCAAAAATTCCAAGTTACGCGATAATACTTATAATTTATAAACTATAATAACTGTCTCACTGTTTCCTTTCACTCTTAATGATCGCAAAAATAAGTCGTATTTTTCTTGACTCGAACATTTCCCTTTTTTTATATTATCATGCATAATAAATATTTATTTATGCTGTATGTACGAAAAACGTGCGAAGTCGATGATATGAAAAAAAAAAACATAATATACACACATACACACACACGCAATACAATTCATTTTGTAACTGTTCGATAATATGAATCTAACTTCATACATAATTGAATGTATCCATATAAATTTTAAACATTTCAACTTTCGACAATTTTTATTGCTTTTTTGATTTTCGTTCAATTTTATCTACTATTCGGCGCTATGGAAAAACATGTGGTAGAGTGTGAAGAAAATATACAACATCAACTAAACGAAGTAAGTTAAAACCTGTAATTAGTGTGGGAAATTATTATGTTAAACATTGGCTTTATTCAGGAAAAAAGAACCCCTGCCAATTCTCATAACCGTGAGGTTAGGTACATGATAAATGGAGTTATCATGGATCAATTTCTGTGCCACTATGCTGATATTACTGCAGGGGAAGATGAACGATGCAATATATGCTACCAGTTGTTAAGAAATGATTCTACATTTTTTTTAGATCCTTTACTATTTTAAGTTTTAATATTATTTTCATCGTTTTGGTACAGTTTGATTATTATTGTATTTTAACTTTCTACCATTAAACCATATATTTTATTCAACAAATTTTGTATAGAATTATGCACATATGCAGTGATCATCAAGTGTTTAATACTATCGTCGCGTCGGTGTATCGACGAGTACTATAATAATGAGAGATATGATGCCACCGACAGCTTCGCGAGCTGCAGCGTCTACGAATGCGAGCACTCGGGCTGCGGCAAGAATTACTTCAACTAGTCACGCCTGAAAGCCCACAGATTCACCCACACTGTCGAGCGGTCCTTCCCGTGCCCGTAGCCTGACTGCGAGAGACCATTCTCGCGCAGCGACGAGCTGTCGCGTTACAAGCGCACCGTCACTGGCAAGACGAAGTTCGTGAGCGCGGTCTGCGACAGGCGCTGAATGTGCAGCGATTTTCTGGCAAAGCACATCAAGTAGCACGAGTGCGACCGGGCTACCGTCGAATCGCCATTGACGTTGCCACGCATTAAAAATGCGATTATCATAGCAACAGGTAAATCAGTTCACAAAAGCTTCTCTTGTGCAGCTTGACTGCGCGGTGTCCACTAGTATTTCGGTGTGTGAGCATCATTTCGCGACCGCATCAGCGTTGAAAAAATGCAATGAAGAATGACGATGGCACATTGCGTCACGGATTCGATATCGTGTTGGGTTACATTGAAGCTCGCGGACACGATGAGATTTGACGTAAATCATGAGACGCCGCACGCGTATGGAAGCGTGTACCCATCCACTGTCGTCGCGTGTGCTGACGAAAAGAAGGAGAAAAAAATAACGTCGCGTTCTTATGAATAGATCGGCCGATCTGTCGCCAGACGCGCGTTAACACAAAACGTGCTTAGTCATATATTGTGTATAATATATAATTAAACGAGTCCGAGGAAAATTGAGCTAGATAAAAAGGCTTTCAATATATATTTATGCATACAGACTCCCTCTTTCGGATGCTCGTGGAGAGAGTCTAACTTGCTCTATTGTCACTCTATCGGTGGGTATAATTCTCCGGCACGGCCTAGAGATTATATAAATTAATTTTCACACATATACGTTCACGCAAAGTCGATCAATAAATAATTATCAATCAGAATAATATTTGGATCGTGTAATTTTCTTTGTGTCTCGTTTTTTTTATACTACTCAGTGAATTTGCATATAGATGTCAATTGTGCTACTGTCGAAACCTTTAAAAACGAACTACGCACGAGTCTCGATGCATTGCCAATCTATGTTGCTCTGAATTCGCAAGAGATCTGTATTCCTGTACATGTGCATTCAACGGTATTGCTTCTAGCGCGAAAATAAGAAAGAACGCTCAAAAACGAATTTTCGATATTATATTATAACAGATATATTATATTTTTCGCCGTTCGATATTAAATCTACATATTCTCCACAAGCATGGAGCTTGCGAGCGAGGTACATAAAATAAATTTTTTTAATAAAATTATGCACCTCGTTTGCGGGTCTTCCAAATTAACTCGTCGAACTTTGTCACGAACACGTCACCGTTACAACGACAGAACAGCAATAACAGCAACCGTTTCAGCAATAACTGTAGCAGCGATAGGAAGTTTCTTATTTTTTAGAACTCGAAACTGTTATCTCACGTTTCAATGCTGGCAAGCCAGAATATGAATCCAACGCAATTAAAAAAAACACATCTTCGTAATTAATGTGAATGTAGTACCTAAACTACACTGCGTAAAAAATACGCGACATTTTATGCACTGTCAAGGACCGATATTTGATAAAACAATAATTCGTTACTCTTGATAGTTCGTTTGAAATCTTAAATTATATTACAAAAATAAAATTCGTATTTTAAAATAATTTAGTATGTACCAAATTTTAATAACTTTTAATATTATACATATATAATAAATTGCATTCATTCATATAGAATTCAATAAACGAATGTAGCAACAACTTCATATTAGTTACATCAATATTGACGAATATTGAAGGTTACGCTAGCATCTTCTATCCAACGCAGCAATGGCAGGACGAAAAATCCGCGACTTGACTCTGCACGATAAAATTAGGTAAATAATTGCTTTTTATTATTATCAAATTACCGTGACTCAATGTGTTTTTTTTGTGGTTTTTTATAATAACACAATTATTCGATGATGAGTCGAATTGTTATCACACCGTTCGTCGCAATAAAATCGTAGCAATGAGAGAAAAATTGTAAAAAAAGAATATAAAATTAAAAAAAGCCGGTAAAAGACGACAACGGCGTCAGTCGTTTTCCTTATTTGCTTCCATAAAATGTATGAGAATTTTTCGGGCAAGAAATGAACGAATTCTCAGGTTCATTGAGCGCGACCCGTCGTCGTAATTGAAACTCGCTCAATACGTGCAACCTAAAGCTCGTGGAAATCATTAAATTTACGCCGCTAACTCGAACAAAACGAGTGACTTGCAAGAGTATCTCGACTTGGCATAAAGAATTATAATTTTCACGTATCTAATCATTAGACATGTCTCAATTAACATGCCTCGGTGATACATTTTTGTGTATGTGCTGTGTATATATAGCGTTACCCTTTTATAAACAATCAACGTATATTAAAGTTGTGCGTCGCAATAGTAGCGAGTCGATCATGAATTATTTATCACGCGATCGATGCGGTAAGGAGTTTTTTTGTTTATTGTTGATACTACTCCTGCTGCTACAAATAGATAGAAAAAAACGTATGGGAAAAAATGACAAAGACCGGCGCATAGGAAATACTTATGCATTCTTCGCATTCGATTTTGCCCAGCGTATTTATCTTCCGCGCACGACACCCGTCTTAATTTTCACTTCCCATAAAAATGTATTGCTATTTTTTTCAGAGGCAGCACACTAACCATTAAAGTGACCTACAAATCAGGCAAGCTTAAAATCCGTACTGGAAGCGCCGATTTATTTTTTATCACAGCGAGTGACGAGACAGGACACATTAAATGCAATTTCTTAAATCGTAATTGTAACCGTTTTTACAATGCTATTAAGGCACGTATTGCTGAACTTTACGTACTGCAAATTAACGATTAACTAGTCACTAAATATTAACTACTTAACTTACTTCTACTTTTACAGATGAATACAACGTACGAGCTTAAATCATTTTCAATTTCGCAACCGAACAGCATTTATAATTATTTACAAAATGAAATCGAAATTACCATAATGGATACCACAATCATAAGACGATTAGATACAGACATTAAATGCTTGGAATGGAGAGCAAATCACGTGGATTTAACAGCAATCCCGACATTGATGATACATGCAGTTATCAGTAAGTAACACGTATCTTATCGATATCGTCTTATTATATCCACATTACATGACAAATCTTATTTTACTTTTTTCAATTTTTAGGTACTACAGCTATACTTCAGACGATAAAACCACGACTTGACTTTCATTCAAAGAAAAGAAATAAGCAATTTTCGAAAAGGGAACTGGAATTGATCGATAACAACAATTTTATGGCAAGACAAAATATATTTTATTATTTTATTACTATTAATATTTTCTAATTTTTTTTCTATTTTTTCAGATTATTCTTACATTATGGGGCGAAAATTCATATACAAATTTAGAAGAAAATACAAAATATTTGTTTAAAAACGTCACAGTTTACAGAGGCAACTATATCATAGCTTTAAATTCAACGCTTATGACGAAAATTGAAAAAATAGAAGAAGATAATTCCAAGTAATTTCCTTAACACGTCTCTCTCTCGCTCTTTCTCTCTCTCCCCTCTCACTCTGTCTCTCTCTCTCTCTCTCCCTCTGCTCGTTTTTCATAACATGTATACGCCTATACGTTTTCATAACTTTCTACATATACATGTATTACATCATTTGAGGATACTCGCGGTAATTTTTGCGACTCCACACTCATTAACCATCGCTGTTCGATTTTAATTTTGGATTATACTGTATATATCGGTACGTATATATCTTACTTTCTATTACATTTTGCAGATTAGTATTCGAAGATGTCGACGAGGAAGAATTGAGTCAAATAATAACACAATACTCAAGTTCTTCTTCCGAAGAATCCATCATACAAAATTCAATTTCGAAAGAACCACAAATCGAAGAAGAATTGAGTCAAATAATAACCCAATACTCAAGTTCTTCTTCCGAAGAATCCATCATACAAAATTCAATTTCAAAAGAACCACAAATCGAGGAAGAATTGAGTCAAATAATAACCCCAAGTTCTTCTTTCGAAGATTCCATCGTAGAGAACTCAATTTCAGAAGAGCCGCAACTCAAAAAACCAAGAATGGAATAATTTTGCATATTGTTTTTACGTTTATATTTTGCTAGTTTAAATGTTTATTTTTTGCATTACAATTAATGAATTTTAATTTTTTCCCTGCAAAGATCTCACAGATTGAAAAAAAAAAAAAAAAATGAAACACTGACACAAACCTTAATCATACATTATATGTATATATAATGTATATATAATGTTATATTATTTTTATTATTAACATTAAACGCATATGTGCAAAACGATTGAATTTAATTTTGTCACCGCTAGAAATTTTGTTGAACTGCCCATAAATAATTATCTCATGAAGTCGAAGCTGAATAATATAAAATATTATAATATGCTCGCATAATCATCAAAGCATCGGCTGCGATTTAATCACTTGCGGAGCGCGAGTAGGACATGTGTACACGCATCGTCATATGTCGATCCGGCCACCTCATCTGCTAAGCTGTGACCCGCGCGCGAGACCCATGTCAACGACACACACACACACACATACAATTTCAAACGCTGCTATATACACTTATGTAGGTACGTATGTTGCAGCTCGTCAAAGCAGATTAGCAACAGCTGCTTCTCTCTAATGTCCATTATATACAAACTCCTCACTGCGCAATGAATTGACATTAAATTCTCACCGAGCAATCCTCTCGAGCCTCTCTCGTTCGCGCCACTGTACATTGCGCCGTGTTACGATCCTTTATTATACGTACGCAAATCGTAATCGCGTATAAAAGATAGTCAGTGCTCGATTGCGTGTATATGCGATTTTTCGCGGAGAACGATCGGTGCACGATTGAAGCCGACTAAACGAGTTTTGTGGATCGACGACGTGTAAATTGGCTAGCGCTTGTTGTTTATACATACGTATACGTACGGTATATAATATAACATATAAACGTTCCTGATCTTTGGCGAGGCGCGAGGTTTGTGTATGTGTGACTGTGTGTGCACCTATGGAAGTAAAAAATGAAAAACAACGACACTCGAACCATACCCCACAAGCTCAATGGGTGCTAAATCCATGCGCGTAAGTAGCAACAGCGGCAGCCATGATTTATATAGAGATCCTCAACCGATAAAGCTCTATAGGGGAAGGTGGGGCATGTGTGGTACATTTGATTACTTTCTTCATATATTTTTTAATTTAATGATTTTAACATTATAAAAGTGATTAATTTGAAGAAAAGCAGCCAATTAATCAAAATATGCCATTTTAAAGTTGAAAAATTCAATACATTTTTTTAAAATAAAGTAGTAAGTGATGCATCTGAAATTTACACGCATGCCCCATAGGTGGGTATGTGTGGCAGAGCAGAGGGGCAGTAGTAGCACTAAAATTGACGTCTGCAGTAGATCATTTTGACAGGCTATAATTTAGGTTAGTCTGTGGTCAGCGTGTGAATTTATATATTATAAACATTAAATTTATGCAAGAACATTTATATTTTTGAACAATTTTAAAAGTAAAATTTTTGTATCAAATGAAATATTGTATAAGTGGTATTTATTATCATTATTGTATATGAGTGCTGTAATAAATAAAATATTATACCAGTGATAAAATAAAAACCAGTTTTCAATGAAAAAATATCAAAATTTATTTAATTATTTAAGCGAAATAAATAGGTAAAGATGAAATATCAATTGTAGATAAATCCACTTCCATTTGAGTTTTATCAATATCATTATTTGTGAAGGATTCAACCACTTTCATTCTCTCTTGCATTGAATTTTTCTTCTTGGATGGCAAAGTATCAACAGATTTTACAACTGGCTTAGTTTTTTTCTTTTCAATATTTATTTTTTCTGTTTTAATTTTTTTGGACAATGAAGCAACTAAATTTTCTTTATATTCATCTCCTGTGATGACTTCGGCTTTGCCAGTTTTTCTTTTTTTTGGTGCAGTCTTATTGTTAGTTATAACTAAATTATTTGGTATGTTTTTTAATATATTATTATCTAGTGTACTTGACTCATGACTAGCATTAAAGATTTGCTGTGGACTAGATGATCCTGATTGAACTAGGATAGAGCTTAAGCAGTTAATGAGCGGTTCAGCATTTTTAATATAAGATAGTGGGATTTGAACAAACTTTTCGCTTGCTGGTTTATTATTAGGACCTTGGTGGATAATATTCTGGATGACTGTCTGAGAGTTGGATTGAACTATATCATTAATTATAGTTTTGTAATTATTATTTGTATTGTTTGAAGAAGTTGTTTCATTCACTGTATTATTACTATTGGTTGAAGTTAATGTTGAGATGGGATCTGTCAACTGCTGTAGTTCTGATGAGTTAGTTTTATTACTGTTCAAACCTGATCGACTGTTAGAAACAAAATCAGACTCAGTAAAAACGCCAGAATCACAAGGTTCAATCCCACACTTCTTGAATGAATTAACAGCTGTTTCCAACTTTGCAGCTTTTAAGAATGCAGATCCAAAAATTCCAAAAATATCCTTCATAGCAACCGCACCTGATGTTCTTTGAAAAGCTCTTAGTGCTTCAGTATAGTAGGTGCTGAGAGGCTTCATGAAGCCTACGTCCAAAGGTTGCATCTTGTGCGAGCAGTGGGGTGGTAAACACAAAATATGCACATTATTCTCTCTTGCCAAGTCAATAACTTCCAAGTTTCTGACATGAGAAGCATGTCCATCTAATACTAAAAGCACTGGGTTAGTAGCAGAGGCTCTAGAAAATTCAATGAACTTTTTAAACCATTTTGTAAATATATGACACTGCATCCAACCGCTTTTGTCGAAAACTGCCCATGCTCCTGGAGGCTTGTTGTTCAAATAATCTGGATTTTCCCTCACTCTTGGAAATATTAACATGGGAGGCATGAATGCACCTGTAGCAGACATGCAAATCTCTGCTGATACGGTTTCACCCCTATCAGAAGCTGTCTTGGTCCCAACTTGTCTTTTCCCTATTGAAGACACTATTCGAGGAGATGATTTTGGACATACTGTGATGCCTGTCTCATCACAGTTATATATATTACAAGCTTCAAACTTATATTTTTTTTTCAGATTTTGTAAAAGAGTGAAAAACACTTGTACACTCTCTTTATTGAATCCTGTAGCTCTAAAGGCTGATGTATGCTCTGGCTTTCTTTTTGACAGTTCATGACGTTTCATGAACAATTTGATCCAATCTGTACCAGCACTTTCTGAAAGAAATCGTCAACAATTTTTTATAAAACTCTATGATCAAAATAGTCAAAATAAATCAATAAAATTTATATTAAACGAGTATTTTACCATCTTCCAGATTGAAAGGATGTTTAACTTTTAGTTTGACTGCAAAATCAAATGCCAATTTTCTTATATCCTTTGGTGTCAAACCCATTAAATTATTTTCAGCTTCTAGAATATAATCGACTAAAGCTTTTTCTTGTTCCATAGTAAAGACTGTCTTAAAACCACCTAGAAATGTAAATAAACAATTTACGAGGTTATGAACTATTGAGAATGCAAAATACCTAGTCAAGCAATCATTACTAAATTTTATAGTTAAAATATGATATAATTACCTTTATAATCATTTTTCAGAGAAGAATTATCATCCTGATTATATTGGCATATCTTTTTCTGAAGAGTTGAGCGTGGGATACCGTATTCTCTAGCAGCTGCCAAGACAGATTTTCCACTTTGATGATAGTTTATCGCTTGTCGCATTTGCTCTTCAGTCCAATTATTTTTACAGTTCTTTTTTTTATAATTTCGCACCATATTTCAAATTAAAACTTTCTTTCAAATATATTTTAAACGTAAAAACTCGCGAACGCGCAGGTCCATCGACAGGAGTGGGGAAACTAAGATGCGCGATCGGGTGCCACACATGCCCCACCTAGTGTGCCACACATGCCCCATTCTCTACTTTTTTTTAAAGATCAATATTAAAAAAAAAAAATGTTTATTTTTTATTTAAAATACGGGGAATTATAGTTTTTAAGTTCAACTATACGTTGGAATTAGTTGCATTAAAAAAAAAAGTTTATTTCAAAATGTATTATCCATCCGAAGTTAGATTTACTGCTCTTTCACACATGTCATAATTTAAGCAGCATCGATTTTATAAAAAAAATTGGTTTTTCATGCTAATTTTTTGACACGTGGTAGTTTGAGCAATTTGAAGTTGATACATTCATTCATTATTGCTAAAATCATTGTTGATTGCATAATTATTTAGATAATATACATGCCCGACTGCCACACAGTACCCCACCTTCCCCTATTCTCTATCGAGTCG
>NW_019640841.1:55182-66259 GCF_000599845.2 Trichogramma pretiosum | reverse complement strand
TCGACAGGCCGGGAAATGGTCGTATTTTGCAAAATTTTCAAAGTGGTCTGAAAAATTCTGAAAAAATTCACACGTATTCTCTAAACGATTTCAAATAAGTTTTTACACTCCAAATTGTACTTTTGAGTTCATATTTAGCGCATGTAAAATAGGTTCTGAGTAAAAAATGAGTGAATTTTTATACCGCTGCTCGGTATAAATTCGCCATTTTAAAAATATAGGGGCTAGATAAAAATCGCGGCAGCGCATTTTTTGAAGGTTCAGAGAAAAAGTGCACGATTTCTGGTGTTATGGGAACCCTCTGAAAGCAGGGCAAGGTAGAAAATCGACTTTGAAAAAAAATTTCAAGCCAAAAAATCACGTTTTTTGTTTTTAATTGCAAAATAAACGATTATAATGTTTATTTATCGCAAAAATAACACCGGATACTGAAAGAGCATACCCAAAAACCTCTGGATATGGATTTTCAAGAAAATATTCCAACTTTATCTATAATTTTCTTACAACGGAAAATTCATGCACAAAATTGCACCTTTGCGCGTTAATGGGTTAATAGGTGATTTTAATCAATTACCCCCCATAAAAGATGCTCCTTTATACAGTACATCATTTCACGACGAATATTCAATCAATGGATCTATCATTTTTAATTCATTCCAGAAATTCATAGAATTAACAAGTAATCATCGACAAAAAAACAATGATTCATTTATTCATTTATTCAAGAAAATGCTGAGGGATCTACTTATCAAAGCAATATGAGCTTATTTGATGCAAGTGACAATGTTGAAAAGTGTATAAAAACCATACCTGGACCTTATCTTCAGTTTGATAAGCAAGAATTGGAATATGCTGTAGTGTTTTTTGATTTAGAGACTGGTGGACTCGACCCCAAAACTCGAGATATACTGCAAGTGTGCATGAAATTTAAAAACTTACAGTTTGAGGCTTTCTTAACGCCAACCAAAGCCATTGATCCACAAGCAACCAAAATTAATGGACTTAGTAGAGAGCAAAAACAATTATTTTTGAATGGCCAAGAAGTACAGACTGTCTCAAAAAAAGTTGCATACTTAACACTATTATATTATTTTAAAAAAATTAATAAAAAATGTATTTTGGTTGCCCACAATTGTGGATTTGATTTCTTACGCCTAGTCTTAGCTCTTCAAGAGGTATCGCTCCTTGAAGAGTCTGAAAAATGGATTCATGGATTTGCAGATTCACTAGCTCTATTTAGAGAAAAGTATCCTGAGCGTAAGAGTAATTTTAAATTAACCACCTTAGCTCAAGATTTTCTATCTATGTCTGATAATGGTGCACATGATGCTCGCTATGATGTGGAGATGCTGCAGAAATTATCAATAACATATTTAGATTTCGACAACATAATTAATTCAATAAAAACAGTTGATGATGTTACATTGAAAGTTCAAGTAAATGAAAATGTGAAGAATCTATTGATTTACTATAGCACAATAAACAACACTATTAGACACACTGTATGTTGGAACTTTATACAGTATATGACACTTTTCACAAACTTTTCTTCGACTTGTAAAAAAATAAAAAGAACTTGTAACTTTCGCGTTCGCGTGGGATACAATCTTTTTCTTTGGTTAGAACGTCGACTGTATGTAAACAAACCCGACAGCACACCGCCGCCGATCGCCGCCGGGCCGACAGTGTTGCTGTTTCGTCTCGCTAGCTTCGTCCGCGTGCGTAAAAATTCACAAATTTGACTAATTAACATTAGTTTTCTCAAAAACAGTGTGGTCGATGGGATTTTTTTTGTGGTCAAACTTTTCAAAATTAAATTTCCTATAACGGGATAATTTTTTTTTTAAAAGTTTTGCATTTTTTACGTAAATATTGTTACATAGAAGTTGGAAACCATAGGTCTCCCTATGAAAACAATGTTAAAGTTAAAAATTTTTTTTTCATCATTTGAAATTTTTTTCGTGGTGAAAAATAGTAAAAAATTATTTCCAAATCACGTCCAAAATTAGAATTAAGTTTATTCATTTTTGCATTTTTACTGGGACCCCCGAACCTCCTTAACTTGAAATGAGAGAGTGGAAAAGAGTTTTCACGAAACTCAATTGCGCTGTTTATATTGCTGAAAATAAATGTGTAGTCAACCTTATTCGAGAACGAAATCGTTACATTAAAAAAATTTAAAAGGAAGTTAGAAATTAATCAGAAAAATTAAATTAAACTTTAATTTTAACTTTCTTTGTTTTTGGATTAAAATGTTTGAATGTACAGCTGTATCAATCGATTTAGAAGGCGTCTGCTACATTTGACAAAATATACAATAAAAAAAAATAATAGCAACAAATTTAACCTATTATTCAGTTACAGTTTTTTCATCGCGAGTGAAAGTGAGCGGTAGGAAAATCTTTCATGATAGATATCAACCAGGAGTTCACAGGTATGTAAAAGCCAATTTTTCAAATTATTTTATCGTATATGATCGCGTGTGTACGTATCTATAACCTTGCAGTGCGTACTGAATGGATTATGACTTATGTTTTCGATCATTTAATTATTTTAAGAGGTGTTAGGCCCTTCTCGTAGCAGGCGTCGACCTGCACTATTTGATATTGCTCGTCGATGATCTTGAAGAATATCTTTAAAGAATCACTATCGCATTCTTGCTAGCAAATCATATGCAAAGACTTATAGCCTTTAGTTTTGTCAAATTTGGATCGGCTCCGTATGTCAGCAGTAATTCTGCCACCATAAGACAACCATTGGCCAGCGCTAAGTGTAGCGACGAATGACAGGAATAACATAATTGGTTGTTCGACAGTTGACATAATATTATGCTCATGAATTCGACATTTTGTCATACATTTGGCATTCATTTTTTACTCGTTTTTGACCCTAACATTGAATTAAAAAAGTGTGAAATATGTAATTAAATAATTTACTTTTTTTGATGTGAAACATCTATATTCGCGTTTGCCATCAGGGGTAAACCCGTAAAAACCGAGCGTCCGTCCGTCCGTCCGAGTGAGCGCAACTTTGGTAGTATAACTGCCTATACAGCGTTGGTTTGCGCGACGCACTGTGATTGACTGCCGCGTCAGCTAAATAGTGTTATGTACCGAACTTGCTTTTCCTTGCACGGGCTTCTGAGCTAGCGCGTAGCCGACGGAGATGCAGGTCGGTACGGAGGCGATCTTCTGTTTGGCTGCTGATGTGGGTTCGATTCCCGATAAACGCTTTGAAACGCGAAGAAGTCGTAGATGCACTCCTGGTATCGATGGCACGAAACGATGAAAAATAATGACCTCAGAGAGGTGGGTCGACGTTGCCTCGACTCTCGCGAGGAGGACTTACGTCGGGGGAGGTCAAGCCAATAGAATACAATAGACTTTTTGATATTCGCATGTGCGTGCTCCTCTCGTCCGACGGCAAGTCGGAGCTTGCAAGGGTAGGTCAATGACCCGCAAGTCGTGAGACTCAGGTGGCGCGACTCTTTCCTTTAGGCAATCTGGCCCGATTTATGGGTCGGCGGGGCACTTGCCCGGGTTGAAACTCGAACACGGGGTCGATCGCGAAAAGGGGAAGAGGGAATATCGGCGCTTGGTATCGGAACCTTGCACTAAGATATTCTCGTTCGATGGACTAAGTCCGTTAATTAGTTCTGAGACTAAGTTCGATGATCGTTCTCGAGATCAAATCCGCGAGACAGCTCCGTGGTCAAGTTCTTCACGGATATTCTCCTATCAAAGCTCAAGTACAACAGAGGTTGTCTATGCAACTATTTCGCAAGTCGATCAGCCAAGAGCTTTGGGGGATGCTCAGGTGGTTGTTTAAGAATGAATGACGAAGCGTCAAAGGGCCGCACTCCTTATATACTCGACAAGATATCGGCGGCGCGAGGAGGAAAAAAAGAGGGGAGCCGCCGGTCGGGTGATCAAGCCGCCGGTTTTTGGTGGCTGGAGGGCAAGGGAGGGAGCACCAATGATTGTTCGGTAGGTGGAGTTGCGCCGATTTCGGAGAAACGCGTTCTGGTTGGAATTTTTGGGTGGCGGCGTCGTTTCATCGCGAATTCGGGGAAATTGCCTATCTCAGTACGCATTTGGCGGCGGCGTCTTTCATCTCGCGTTCGGGAAATTTCGGCGGCATCGTTTCACCGTGGATTCGGGGAAATTGCCTATCTCGGTACGCATTTGGCGGCGGCGTCTTTCATCTCGCGTTCGGGAAATTTCGGCTGCGTCGTTTCATCGCAAATTCGCATTGGGTGGCGGCGTCTTTCATTTCACGTTCTGGAGATCAGCGGCATCGTTTCATGGCGAGTTTGGAGGCATTTCCAGGAGGTCCTTTTGATCGTGGTTATCTCCTCGAGTGCGGGTGTCTGCTTTCCTATCTTACCGATCTTCGGTCTTCCTTCTGGTTGGTAAGGTAGGTTGTGTGTGAGTGTGTGCGCGTGTATGTGTGTGTGCGTGTGTTTTTCGGGTTCTGCGCACTCGTTGTGCTGACTGGGCAGTCAGTACATTACAATAGAACTGTTTTCTGCTGCTGCCCGCTGCCGAAACTCGACGCGCGTATTTCTTTCTCTCTCGCTCTCGCACGCGCGTATGACTGTGTTTACATATGACGTATTCCACGCTCGACTAGACAGTGGGCTCGCGTGGGGCAATTTTTAATGTATCGCAACTTTTCTAACCCGCTGTACCCGACGCAATTTGGTCAGAAAAAATATTGCGCGCGTGCATTCCGATAAATTTTTGTCTGTTCTTTCCAATGGTGGTATCAATTTTCAGAAAAAAGTTAATTTCCATAGAGAAAATTGACTTCAAAGTTAACTCAATTTTTCGGCAAGTATGCCCCCTTCGATTTTATTCGTAGAAGTCTCAATCGATAAGTAATCTAATAACGAAGGTCTGTGTAAAATTTCAAGTTGGATACTCAAACGGTTCAAAAGTTATGAACACTTAAGTAGAAAAAAACGTGGTTTTCGGACGAATTCCGGCCACGCGCGTCTATTCTCCTTGACTCCTGTTACCCCCTCTCCTATCGGCTGAGCAGAGAGCAGCGGCGCGCGGTCGGAATTCGTCCGAAAACCACGTTTTTTGCTACTCAATTATTCATAACTTTTCAACCGTTTGAATCTCGAACTTGCAATTTTACACAGACCTTCGTTATTAGATTACCTATCGATTGAGACATCTACGAATAAAGTCAAAGGGGGCATACTTGCCGAAAAATTGAGTTAACTTTGAAGTCAGTTTTCTCCATGAAAATTAACTTTTTTCAAAAAACTGATACCACCGTTGGAAAGAACAGACAAAAATCTATCGGAATGCATGTGCGCAATATTTTTCAGACCAAATTGCGTCGGTTACAGCGAGTTAGAAAAGTTGCGATACATTGAAAAATGCCCCGCGCGAGCCCACTATCTGGTCGAGCGTGGAATACGTCTTATATACGCACGAGGCAACGAAACAACATAAGCAACAGCAGTTGGCTTTGGCAGCACGGGATTGACTGCATTGAGATATCTTTCTCTCTCTTCCTTATGCATATACGATAATACTAATTTTCCGACAACTATTTAGGCAAACTGAAATTTTTCAACCATAAACAAACTAAGTTTAAATAAAATGATTTAATAGTGATAATTTAAAATTAACATTAGTATCAAAAATTTTTACTAATGACTTTACTTGCCCGGCCTTTTCGATCAAAATCGATGCGAACTTAACAATATAATATAGCGAATGTTATCTGTACATTTGAAACATTCTTTCAAATAAATAGTTGAATTATTTTATAATTACGCATTTTAACTTCCAGTTAAATTTAAATTCAAGTTTTACACATATTAATTTATCGTTGATTAAAACTTAATGTTGGGAAACATCTTATTTTTCAATACAGTGTATTTTTTATACTAGTCGCAAGCAAGAACTTTTTATAAATTAATAACTTATAAAAAACCGCTGCCAATGTATTGGCAAGTAGCTTCCTCATATTTTGTTTTAACTTTGAAATATTAGTATTGTCTTTTCACATTCTTTTTATAATTGTAATCTAATTTTTTTATAATATTATTGAAGTTATATTTTTAACTAATATTATAACCGAAAAGTAAACGCAGGGAAAATTCGAAAGTTCGAAAATTTTTTTTTTTTAAATAGAAAAAAAAACGTTACGTTTAACGATAAATACAATTTTCTGGCTTTATCCTTGCATCATAACGAACAAAATAAGCCCTCCCCCGTCACGATACGTGCTACCATTATCGAGGAATCACTCTACACAGCCATACAGCCGCATACACCCACATACATGCCAAAATGTGTCAGAAATTCGATCTAGTATATAGAAATATCATTAAATATATCCTACGATAATTATATACGAAAGCCTAAATAGAGCCCATCACAAAACTTTCTCTATGAGGGAGCAAAAGGAAGAAAACGACAATTTCCCGCAAAAAAAATTTTTCCCGTAAGAAAAAAAATTTTTTAAAAATCGAAAAAAAATTTTTTTTTCTTCGTTTATCGCTAAATACAATTTTCTGGCTTCATCCTTACATCATAACGAACAAAATAAGCCCTCCCCCGTCCCGATACGTGCTACCGTTATCGAGGAATCACTCTACACAGACATACAGCCGCACACACACACACACACACCCACACATACACACACACACATACATACCAACATGTGTCAGAAATTCGATCTTGTATATAGAAATATCATTAAATATACCCTACGATGATTCTATAAAAAAGCCGAAATGGAGCCCATCACAAAGCTTCCTCTATGAGGAAGCAAAATTGATATGATTTATTTCCATAAATTTTTGGCATCCTCTTAAAAAACATATAATTAAAAAATTTATTTTAAATGTCGAAGAAAGACATTCACCATTTCAAACACTTAAATAAACCTTCCTTCTGTATACATTGAACGTTTTTACTACATGAATGGCAAGTGCAAATGTCTCATTTTTAGAAGGGGTTGAATTCAATTTTAGTTTTTAAGATTTTTTATGTACAATAAAGCCATTAATTTTGATTATTAATCAAAATATTTACAGCAAAAAAAGTGGGAAATAAGTATAAGATATGGTTTAAATACATCGAAAAAAAGTTGGTGACTTGGGAGAACAATACTGAAGGAATTAGGGTGCCATGTCTCAACGCAATGGAACCATTGGAGTATTTGTTATCCCAAGAAGAGTTCACGATTATGAAGAGTAAGTAGATAAATACTGTGGTGGAAAGACAAAACGATTTTCGAGAAAACTCCCTTTAAAGATAAATGTGAGTGCCTAACTATTCGTGGCCGGCGTCTGAAACTATGACATTTGTACTTGGTCTGAGGTACCTTTTGAACTGTGTATCAATGAAATTTAATGATTCATCATAATAATGGTATGGAGCTGAAATACAGGACTTATGTCGTTTTGTTTTTCCACGATTTGCACATGACTCCAGGTTTGGCGGTCACAGTTTTTTCAATATCGATAATTCCGCTCAGTTTATGATCACAACCTCATGTTATGATTATGCATTGATAAAATAGCTCATTTAACGTTATACTGGTGCCAGATCTCAAATCTTATAACGAAAACGGATAAAGCGGAAAATGACGAGTCTCGCGTATCAAATGTACCAATCGTAGAGTGAAATTAACAATATCTGAAGAATGCAGAAGCCATGTATACGCTCGAATATTATTTTCTTCCATTTTCAAATCAAAGTAGACTCTCAATTGCTTTTGGAAGCTCACATACGTGGGCTTGTGTAGTTATGCCTTTCCACGTTTTTCGCAAAGTGGAGTTTTGTTGTTATGCACATTGCTTGATCTAACTATAGACGTTTAAAAGGCCTGTTTTGACAATTACATCTTAAAGTAGACACCAAATATAGGTGATTTCCATCATAAACTCGATTTTGAAAAAAATGGAGTTATGTCGTTTTGCCTTTCAGCCACAGAATATTAAATAAAATATAGAAATATTCAAATTGAAAATTCATAAAATTTTTGCAGGAAATCTGAAGCAAGAAGTCTTCAAGTATTTTGTCGAGCAATTTGGCATCCAAGATTTGGAAACCATTTTTTTTTCGTTCAACGAAATAAATTTGTAAGTATAAAAAAAAGTCAGTTGATACTTGAAACAAATTTGCATAGAACAAAATTTAATATTACAAAATTCATTTCAGCCATCGTATAGAAATAAAGGACATGGAGGACAAAGAGGACACACAGCAGTCGTCAATCGGCAAGACGAAGGAGAAATCCTTTACCGTAAGTTTTACTGATCGCTACTAAAGTAATAAACAAAAAATTTTGAAAATGTCGGGTTTTCGCTTTTCTCAAAATTATGATATCATTTTTGGTTAAAGTTTATATGCTGACTTTATATGCTGAGCTAGAAATTGTTTAAATATTCGCAATAAAAATACCAACTTCAAGCATCTGTCAAGGGTTGACAGACGAAACAATAGTCAGTGTTATGTATATAATTTTATTTACTTAACATTAACAATTGAGGAATCTCAAAATATGCCGATGGATATAAATTCATCATCTGAGGACGTAAATTTAGAAGTGGCCAAAAAAAAATATAAAACGACCTCAAAAAGTATGCGGCGTCTTAACGGCAGACAATATCAAAATAACGCAAAAAAGGGCATTGTAAAGTGAGTTCACCTTCATTGATTCGTTTGAATAAACTAGATGTTTCAAACACGCTCCATGCGTGTCAATTTTTTTATTCGCGTTTTGAGGTTAGTTTTAGATTCAAAAATAGTAAGTTTCAAATGCACTGCGTGAGCGTGAATTTTTTCATTCGTGTTTTGATGTTAGTTTTAGATTCAAAAATAGTAAGTTTAAAACGCGCTTCGTGCGCGTCAATTTTTTCATTCGTGTTTTGAGGTTACTTAAGTACTAACTATCTGTTGACAGTTAGCAGCGCAGGCGCTCGTATCGAGTCGGCTCGCGTCGGGCGTCGTCGTCAGTGTCAGCCAATCAGAGGTCGTTTCACGCGGCCTAACTTTTCGGCTTATCCCGCGAGTAACACGCTAGTCAATTTAGTGGGCGGGAATAAACACGAGTTAAGTTAGACGGCTTGTCGTCTGCTAACCCTAAAAAATGCTGAAAGTCTCATTTTCACGTCTTTTATCCCAAAAATATTGAGAAAATGACCGGTTATCCGACTATTGAGACATACCTTCAGAAAAAAGAAAACATTTTAAAATAATAAATTAAAAGGTACACTCACTTTCACTTTCGACTAGAAATTTAGTTCAAAGCATTTTTGTTGATTTATTGTTATTTTTTTGTTGTTCAAGACTGCAATTATTATACACTTATCCGTCTTACATACTACTTACAAATAAACAAATATTTATTATGGTTCAACTAGTCACAGCTAGGTGGCGTCCCCTCAGATCGTCGCTCGCGCAGTAGAATAAGTCTAGTTCTAGGCATATAATAGAGTCGATCTCAGGGCATAGTGTATTTTAGCGAAAGCTGGTAGCAGGTGCACTGCTTGCTCAAGTTTCGCGGTAGAGGACATTTCTAGACATCTGCGAATATAACTAAGATACTAATAATGATCTATAACTTATTTATTTACTTATTTTCCCCGCTAAAAATGTCGTGATCTTTTGAATGCGATCAATAGATGGACGTTTGTATTGCATTGTCATTGTCCAACCTATCTAATTTCACTTCCTACCAGAGAAAGATCTGTGATAAACTTGAAAACGACATTTTGAACCAAGCGTCGTAGAAAAATTTCGTTTATATTTTTGTTAACAACAGTAAATAATCGCATGTGCGCAACAAAGCCTCATTGGACAGTATCAAATTCAATTGAATTTATTATCGTTTGCAGTAGTAGTGAAGCCCGAATAATATTGTGAATAAAAAACCCTTTTCAACTTTCTTTTTATTCTCATAAGAGGAAGCTCTTTTCCACAGAGTGGCAACTATTGTTATTAATATAATATGAATTATAGAAATAATACGATAATACATATTATAATCTTGTATGGGCTACAGCGATAAACTTTGAAATATTTTCTTTTCTAGTAATGATTTACTTTTGGTGTTGGTACGGTATTTTGTTCGACACAATACGTTGTAAGCTGTGAAAAGTCATTTAAAATTTCCACTGACATTTCTGGAATTCCGAATTTTCATTTTTCCGAAAATTTTTCATTTCGAAATTTTTTCATTCCAAATTCTTATTTTTCCAAATTTTTCATGTTTCGTTTTGAAAATTCCGAATCTAAATATTCCGAATATTTATCATTCCGAAATCTGAACATGGCTCAAGTCCATAGCAACCCCATCGTAATTGATATCTTTCAATTTTTTTGCCGATGTACTGACAAGGTTCGTATCATCTTCAACTATTTTTGTAATTTGGTTCCCAGAAAACTTTCTTTTCTAGTTCGAGATCGATGACTTCCTTTCGTATCTTTCTTGTGCAAAGTCGGCATTTTTGCGATTATACGATACAGTGAAACTTAAGATGAGAGAACGGCTTATAGTGTGTACCATATGTTTATGTTTATGTATGTGTATGTGTGAGTGCGCGCGTGTGTGTATATGGCCGATTCTTTGTGAAATCGAATGGCCAAAAAAATTTTTTTTCTGCAAATATGAAAAACTTGCTGTTCCCGATGTCAGAAATGTCCCCAAATTTTATTAGAATTTTTGGGACCATCTATCACTCTTTTTCAGAGGCCCGAAGTTGGCCTTTTTAGGGTTGTTTTACAATTAATGAAAAATCACAAATATTAAAATAATTCCTGGAATAAAGTAGAATAATTCAAAAGTAAAAGTGCCCAGCAACTTTTTTGTTGGAAATTGTCCAAATTTTCAGAAAAAAAATATGCCAAAGTGATTGGAACAATCTAGGTAAGTGTAAAGCAAAAAAACTGCCAAGTGGACATAAATGATGAAATCTAATCGAGTTCGATCCGGACTTTCATTTCATAAACTATGTAAAAAGCTTCCCAAAGATGTCAACTAATGCCTGATAAAGTTTTGTAATGGGCCTTAAAGTTTAACGCAATGTAGACAACAATGT
>NW_019640841.1:40913-54718 GCF_000599845.2 Trichogramma pretiosum | reverse complement strand
CGTCTTAAATATAGTACAGTGACTTTCTAAAAGGGCATTAATTTGTACGTCGAAATAGGTCTATGAGAAATTTGGAGATTAGTAGATTTAAAAAATAACTAAATAAAAAATCTGCTACACTTGAGTGGAAAAGAATTTAATTATAAAAATTTTGAGACCTAAAGGATCATTGATTAAATATTGATTAAATATTATCAAAATCATCTTGACAAGGACTTAAAAATTACAAGTCAATATATATGTATCCTGGATGAATTTTAATAATAATAGGATCCACAGACATATTTTTTGTCGCACAAAAACCTGCAAAAACATATTTTATCTTCCGAAAAGAAAAATTTTAATATTAATCCTTAATTTTGATGCTTTTGCATTTATAGGCATAAACACAGGTGTGTTTCCTTAAAGAAAGCAATCGTTTACGCTATAGTCGACATAATAAAAGTTTCTGATAAAAAATTTCCATGGCCTGAGAACAACAATCTTTATACTTTAATTTTCGATTCTTTTTTTTTATGAATTTTTTAATTTTCATTTTAGCGATGAAAATCTTTCACAGAATACAGACAAATACTAAAGATCATTGTACCCGTTCACTTGATTTATCTGTAATTATATACTTAAATAACTAACTTGTCTGCTTTTAATTCATAAACATTAATTTCTTTTTCTTTTACATTCCTTTAAGATAAATAATAATTTTCAAATGTACATTTTTTTCTTGTTCGAAAGTCTAGTTTGATATATTGTTTTCGAATATGGGATTAATGAATTTTTATTAGAATGAACAAATAAAAGAAAGAACAAGGTTATATTGAAACAAAGGCTTTGGTCAGTAATATTAAAAATAATTCATAAACATTAATTTCTTTTTCTTTTACATTACTTTAAGATAAATAATAATTTTCAAATGTAAATTTTTTTCTTGTTCGAAAGTCTAGTTTGATATATTGTTTTCGAATATGGGATTAATGAATTTTTATTAGAATCAACACATAAAAGAAAGTTCAAGTTCTTCGCCACAAACTCATCCGTGTCACGTCGCGGGAGCGACATGAGCGTTGTAATCATAATTTATTGTAAATTAATAAAGTAATTAATTGTCAAAGTGTCTTTTTGCAATGTGAATTGCACTGGCCTTGCATGTTGTGCTTTGCCGGAAGGGCTTGAAGCACTGGTTTTCGCTAAAATATGTGTGACAAGCTTGCATTTTTGAAATGATTTTACCTTTTTATCAATAAGTTTATTTTATCACTTTCACGAGTGCAAAACAGAATACTGTTTATTGCACCGTGGCAGTGACGATCAGTCAATATTTTTAATTATTGGATGTATATTTTATCATAATATAAGTATAAAAAGCATAGTAACAGGAAAAGAGAAGTAGTAAAAGTTGGTTTAACAGAATAATTTATTGTACTCACATTTCTAATAACAGATGTAGAACAAATTGGTCGAACCTGGGTGGAATCGAGCAGTGATTCGTTTGGAGGCCGGGACAAGACTGAGCTTATTATATGCCACTTCGATATTGCTTTTTAACGACGGCTATGTGTGTGGTAGAAGCTACCAGTGGTTTAATATGATCCGAACGCGTAAATATGACATTAGTCACTCTCTTCCACCCATGTTCTTTATTTCATTCGTAAGGCTTTAGTATTAATCGTTTGATTTTAAAATTATAATAGTTATTTGTTACTAATCTTGCAATATAACAATGCTATGGACCATTCACTTGCACTCTACTGCATCTCATCATCTGCATGTCGTAGGAGAAGGTGTAAAATACATTCAGGGATAAAATCATAAATAATCGTTAAGATTATTAACAACTATTTGGAAGAAAGATAATATTTAATTTATAGTGTTGCATTTTATTTATAAAATGCACGAAACAATTCAAAGCTCTTTTTTTTAAAGTATCGCGCTCAGAAGTTTTTGAGTAACAAGTCTGTCATTGATGTAAGACGGTATGACCGTCTGTAGGCGCTGAGCTTTATAAGAATTTGAAAGATATCGGCTTTTCATGGCGATGTCACATCCGCGAGAACAGGAGATGAAAAAAATTCCCCGAAGAAGTTTCAACAGGTGCCAGAACAGGGACTCGGTGCACCAGGTCGGCACGTTCAAGTTCTTCGCCACAAACTCATCCACGAGAACAGGAAAACAAAAAACTTCCCCAAAGAAGTTTCAAGAGGGGCCAAAACGGGCACTTAGTGCACCAGGTCGGCAAGTTCAAGTTTTTCGCCACAAACTCATCCGCGAGAACACGAGGACAAAAAAATTCCCCAAAGAAGTTTCAACAGGCGCCAGAACGAGGACTCGGTGCACCAGGTCGACGCGTTCAAGTTCTCCACCACAAACTCATCCACGAGAACAGGAGAACAAAAAATTCCCCGAAGAAGTTTCAACAGGTGCCAGAACGGGCACTTAGTGCTCCAGGTCGGCACGTTCAAGTTCTTCGCCACAAACTAATAAATACACTAATTTTCATAACGGTCTATTTGAAGAACAGTACTTTCAAGACACTTGCTGAGAAAATTTTTCACGCTTATAAAAATGAATTGAAATTACTATAAGCTCCCTTGATGAATTGCCAGTATTTTTTGATTTCACAAGTATCATAAAATTCAAACACATAAGATATACTATAGAATTTTAAATATAAGTGATGGAAATTGTTTAATCTCAACTCATAAATAATTTGTTCTTTTAATGACTCGATAAATTATTATAGCACTGTGAGATTAATGTTATTGTTATATTACTTCTGCTTCATTTTTCAAGTGATTGTGCATTAGATTGAATCGAAGTTATTTTCAAGTTATCCGAGTGTTAGAAACTCATATTATTCTTAGGTTAAATTAAAATAGTTTTTTTAATCCTTTTCTTCAATATCATAGTATTTCAATGGTTTTTTTGACTTGTTGGAACAAATAATAGCTTTATAAAGCTTTGTCAAAGTACAAGATGAGATTTGACAGCTTTTGTCTGGGAGCAAATAAATAGTATCTGCCATCGTACTGAATACCTGTATGATAAGTTTTGAGTTCTTCAAATTATAGTACCAAAATATATTTTCTGGTAAGAAAGACGTGAAACTGATTTATAACGTTGTTTTTATTTAATTTTTGTTTAAAGTGTATTGAGTCCAAATAATATAACCATTCTTCTGTAACGTATTTGAATTGGGTTTTTCCTGTCATCTGATTTATTTTTTAAATTGTGATTCTTAACGCAAAAAAAAGCCTTTTTTCTTTCGCCTGCAGTACTTTTAGTATATTGTACTGTTAATTTTATTTGCTCAATAATGATTTTGTTTTAATTACATACTATATATTTATGTTGCAGACTTGAAGAATGAACTTGATCTACAGGACTTTCCATGTTTGGATACTTCAAAAACATACGAGATATCGACGTCTAAGAAAATCAATGAAACAAAAAAAAGTTCCAAAGATGACTTGCTTAGCGGCTATGAAGTAAAACAAAGCCAATTTCCAATAGAGACCGAAGACTCCAGCCTTTTGTTCACGACAGAGTCTATAATAGACTCGGTCGTACAAAATTCTCAAACATCCGAGATTTTGATGAATAATAAATTGGATGATCCTAAAAGAAAAACCAGTGATGACGTTCTAAGCAATATCGAAACAAAAGAATTCATTTTCCCAAGGGAGATTGGAAACTCCAGCAAAGAAACTGTAAATGTATCAGATATTAATTTAGTACAAGTCTCCCGAGAAAATCAGAAAAATGATTGCATAATTCCTGAAAGCGATTGCAGTAATGATTTGCCAGAGGATTCTAAAAGCGATTCATGTCTGCATCGTGATTCTAGCAAAGAAACTATAAGAATAGATACTAATTGCAAAAAGGCAAATTTGAATTGCTCAGAACTAGACCTACATTCAAAAACGAATGAAAACAAGACATCAGATAAGTCAAGTTTGATATCTGTTCCTGAAACATCTACACAAGAATTTAATCCAACAAAAAAAGGCGTTTCTTAATACCTGAAAGTGATTCTGACGACGATTTAGATCCTGATTATATTCCTGAGATGGAATCTCAAAATTCTTTGGTTGAAGATGAAAAAATAGTAAAGGCTCTGGAGCCTCCAAACAAAAAAAAGAAAATACAAAATTCGTATGAAAGTAACAACAATTCAAATACGGACTTGCAAGTAGAATTTTTGAAAAAACTTCACGTACCTACCTCAGAGGAAGGTGGTAAATACTATAAGAAACAATCATGCTGTCCGTACTGTCCGACAATTAAGCTATTTTGGAGGCTCGATCGCCATTTAGTACAAAAACACGCTGATCAAGCAACAGTTATCAAACTTGAGAATCTGCCAAATAAATGCAAAGAAAAAGTGGATCTGTTGAAGAAACTACGTCTTCATGGTAACTTAAGATGGAATACTGACAGTATTGTAAACTCAAGCGGTAAACTCCTTGTAAATAGAAGATTGAGCAAACGGACAAAAAATGATTTTGTTCCATTTGAACAATCAAGACCATTGACGTGTATTAACGATACATCAGTCAACGCTGAAGCTATAGACGAGGAAATCCGCCAAGAAATGTTGAACTGTAATCAAAATGATGTCGTAGATGATAGCGAAGAAAGTATTGAAACGCGAGAGATTCGCACAGTAAAAAGAATAAAGAGTGATAAATGTCCAGAGTTTGTCTCGAGAAGAAACATTTCTGTACATCACAGAATGTACCATGCATCAGGCGAGGAAAAGCGAACCTCAATGAGAGAAATTCTCAAAAATTGTAACAAGAGTGACAATTATGTACATCCTTTGGCTTGTCGAAAACTCAGAGAAGAAATATTTCCAACAATGAGAGGAGATAATATTTTTGACATCATAAAGTATGATACAATGTTAATATTGTATCTAAATGAAATATGTAAACAGTACGATGTCAAAGATCAAAATAATTTAATTAAAAATCATGCTCGAGGACTGGGCCGATATATTCACGTTATGCGGAAAGTAGGTATCCATGTCACTGACTTAGAATCTTGTATTAAAGTAAAAAACTGGAAACCTACCGTGACTGCGGTTCGAGAAATCGGTGGCTTTGATACATCAACAAGAATATTCAGCTCTCCATCAACTGCACAATTTTGTGGACTACTATTGAAAAACGTTATCAGATTGATGAAGTCTCATTTTAATCAAACCAGCAATCAAGAAGGACTAACTGGAGTGATTGCCTTTAAAACTGAATTTGCAAGCCACTGGCTCACCATATTAGGCAGTAAGATAGTGTCTAGTCAAAATTTAATGAAAAAGAGAAATGAAGGAAAAACAATTAGAGAAATGAATTCAACTGATGTGAATCTTCTACTGGAGTATCTCGATCAAAAAAGAAACATAATTTATAATAAAATTCAGCTGACTCTTACCAAGAAACTTTACAACGAATTGACTGCCTTACAAATGATATACATACAATGTAGTAACGGCCGACGACCTGGTGAAACCGCTAGAACACTTCTCTCAGATTATACTCGTCGAATGAAACACGATACGAACAATGAATTTTTTAAAATGTTGGATGTGGATGAAAAAAAACGAACAGTCAAGTACTCAGTTATGGATACAAAAGGGAAAAAATTACATGGATTAACTGGCAGGGTTTATTTGAAAAAACGAGATGAAAAAATATTAGATTTTCTCATTAATCATCGAGAAGCAGTAAATATCAATAAGGATAATGAATTTTTATATGCACCTGCGCCAGAAAACTCGACTTCGAAATTATTTCACTTGGATGCTCATTTGGAAATGAAAAAAATTGTGGATGATTGTCACGACACATATAAAAAGTTTTCTGATAGAAGTACAGTAACAGCTACTGGTCTCAGAAAATTTATTGCTACGTCTTATAAAAACAAGACAAAAGGCCAATATTCAAAAGAGTTAATGCGTCATCTCGCTCACGACGAAAATACTCATGATAAAGCATATCGAAAAGTAACAGCTCAAGAAACAGCAAAAATTACAGCAATTTTGGAAGAAATAATTATCGATGCAGGAAAAAAAACAGAAAAAAGAACTTGTGAAACCAATGAACGACTTCCAGAACTACCAGACAATTCAGAAATACCACAAAAATCGCAAAAACATAATGATAATGATTTAGTAGACTTGAATAATAACGATACTGAATTCGAAGATAAGGTCGAAAATTTCAAAGGTAAACTTTCATTATATTTTTCATAGTTTTTAACGTAAAATTTGATGTTGAATTCAAATTTAAATATCATATATACAACTTCAAACTCCATAAAAATGATATTTTTGTCAAGATTTTTTTCTATTTTTTCAACATTTTTAAATTTTGACAGAAAAACTGCAGAAGACCATAACAAGACAATCGTGGAAGAGAGATGACATTGATGATTTTGAGAATGCATTCCAAATGGAAATAAATAAAGGCGTTTATCCATCAAGAAAAAAAATTTTAGACAGCATGAGCAAATATCCACGACTACAAAAAAGAGGAGAAGGGGCGATAAGAGCCAAATTTCAAAATTTGAAAAAAAGAAATCTACTTTAATAAGTAAAAAAGAAAAATTAGGTTATAAATTAAATTAAAAAAAAACATGTTAACTCCATAACAACAATGTTAAAAACTGGAGAATCATATTATTTCAAAAGGAAAGTTTTTATTTTTTAGACATTAGCTCTATTAAAAATGATATGTGTACCATAACGTTTATTGTACAGGGAAACAAGGTGGAAACTAAGCTTAACCATTTAAAACGAAACAAAAAATAACGTGATGGTTAAAATATTTGTTTAACAAATGCCCCCATGTAGATTTCTGAAAAATACCAGACATGTACTTTTTATGTTTTTTAATTAATCAACTTTGTGCAAAGTTGTAAGATCTAATAAAAAAGAGCGTGATGTCATAATCATAGTACTCCGTCGCTTTTTTTTAACTAAGTTTATGACATCATGCTTGTTTCTTTAAATATCTTACTTCGTTATATTAATTAAAACACTAAAAAATACGTGTGAAGTGATTTTCAGAAATCTGCATTGTAATCTGATCTATTACATTTTAAAATTTTAAATGTGAATTACTCAAACGAGAACATGAAAAAGTAATTTTTTATCAATAAGACCTTAAAGGTTATAGACAATTCAATTTGTTAAATCAATCGGAAAATTATTTTTATGTTAGTCTTTAAACATAGTTTGCTCGAAAAAAAATTTGACATACAAAAGATTTTTTAGCGAGTTACTTTATTGTGTAAAAGTGTATTATAGTAAAAAATTACATTTTCAACAGTTCTGACTTATCACCTATATTGTAAGCGAGTTTATTCATTATTAGAGTAAAAAGTTACATTGTCATCAGTGATGACTCATCACCTTAAAGGTCAATCGAAAGCTTATGGTTTCAAGGAGTTACTTTAATGTAGAACTTTAATACCAAAGTTTAAAAGCTTGAAATACTATTTTTCAAATAAAACAATTAAATAGACAAATGTTGAAAGTTTCAAAATTTTTTTTCATACAACCACAATTTATTTTATAATGCATAATAATTTATTTTATCCAATATAAATATTTTATCCCGGTCGCGGCTCGCCCCAGGAGTCGTCTCCTCGAGAAGAAATTCTCGAGGCGACGACGAGTAATCAGAAGCGAGAGAGCGAAAAAATGCTTGAGTACACATAATCTATGTATAATTTAATGTCCTTTTTGAATATGGGTTTATAATTGATCGCTGATAAATATTAAAAAAGTTATCAACAATTTACTGGAAAAAAACATGATTTTTAATCATGAAATAAAACTTTGATTCAAATTTTTTTATGAAGAGACTTTTTAAAAAAATTTACTATAAAATGTTCCAAAACGTGAACTTTTTCGTTTGAAAATGATCAACATTAGAAAAAAATTTATTGAATATTCAAATGCCACTTACAGTACATTAAACGTTAACACTTAAACTGAGGACATTAATACCAAAAATTATGGAATAATAACCTATAGTTTAAATTACTGTAGGTGGGATATAAATATTCAAAATAGTAGACTCAAAAAATACACTTTTTCAAAAAATTTACTAAAAAATGTTCCAAAACGTGAACTTTTTCGTTTGAAAATGATCAACATTAGAAAAAATTTATTGAATATTCAAATGCCACTTACAGTACATTAAACGTTAACACTTAAACTGAGGACATTAATACCTAAAATTATGGAATAATAACTTAAGTCTCTTTCTTAAAAAAAGTCGAATCAAAGTTTTTTTTTAAGTTCGAAAATCGTGTTTTTTCGAAATAAATTGTTTATAACTTTTTTAATATGTATCAGAAATTAATTATTCAAAAAGTACATTCAATTTTACATTGAATATGTGTACGTAAGAATTTTTCACAATGCTTGATTTTTTTGTTGGTTTTCGAAGTGATTTTTTTATCGTTTTTGGTCTTAAAAAAATGTCGCAAAAACCTATTTCGATGTTAAATATAATGCCTCTTTAGAGACTGGGCTTAAAATTTTGATTTTTTGCGTAATAAAAAAGTTATAGCTACTTGAAAAAACGTAAAAATTTTAGAAAAATATCAAGTTTTCGATTTTTTTCGAGAAAAAAATGAGCTATGTTCTACACATATGAATATGAGTAATTTTTTGTTCGAAGGATTGGTTCGAAAATTTCACAAAAATTCTTCGAGATACTTTGATAGTCGTGATTAGGGCTGTGCGAGTATCCGATTTTTCGTGTTTTACTCGACTCGAATTCGCGTTTTACTCGGCGAGTCGAGTTCGAGTCGAGTCGGGAAAATTTGAGTACTCGAGTTTTTTCGAATACTCGATTTATTTTTCGAGTACTCGCAATGTATTTAAATTTTAAGTAAATAAATGATGAATCAACAGTCTCTAGACCACCTCTCTTTGTGTGTACAGCTTATAAGTGTGATATTCGCAGCGGATTGGATTGGAAGAAGAAAATAATTAAATTGTACCGCACTTCATATCACTTCTAAAGACTGTTAATTCATCATTTATTCACTTAAAACTTAAATGTACTGCAAGTATTCGAAAAAACTCGAACTTGACGAGTCGAGTTTTTTCGAGAACTCGCACAGCCCTAGTCGTGATCACCCTTGATCATATTTATATCGTGATTCCTTAACAGTAACATGGCGAAAAAAAATCGCGGTGAAAACGAAAAAAAACCAAGCATTTTGGTCGCTAATGGGCCAATGAATTAAAAATTAAAAATTAAAATTTATGTATCAATCCGAAACGTCCTCGATAAATTATCCAATTGAATTATCATTATGAACATTCACTGACTACTTATTCAAATTTATTTCAATTTAACACTTGTCAAATTAAGAATTAAAATTGGTTTATAATTTTGAAAGTTTCCAAATTACATTTAATTTGAATTATTAATCGTGACTCGTTAAAATTAAAAATTAAATTTGATCGGTTAATTTTAGCCAATTTGATTAATTTTTTAATCAATTAAATGCAACACTGGTTTTTACACTCTAAGAATCAGAATCAACGTCCAGAACGAAGATTGGTATAGCTTTGGGAATAAAGTTTCATCTTTGTTTTCGTTATGATTTTTCTCACCTATCAAATTTTTACTTTTTTAGGGAAAATATATTTAAGTTCCAGATATGCCTGGAAAAAGTATATATAGTTTACAGGCATGCCTGGAAAAATATATTTGGTTTCCAGGCATGCCAGGAAAAAATATATTTGGTTTCCAGGCATGCCAGGAAAAAATATATTTTTATTTGTAACCGTTCGCCCTCGGGATGCAGACGAATGATCCGGCGAAATCTTGCGTTGCTGTAAACGGAATAAACGGGGTGTCGAAATAACTTACTCGATCATTTAACAAGGCAAAAATATAACAAGGCTTAATTTATTATTAGAAAAGGCGCCAGTCACGAGTGTGACGCCTGATTATATCTATTACATTCAATAATCGATGATTACAGTTATTGGGGCTTCAACACGCAATTGACATATACGTTTACTCCGGTACAATGTACATACGCGATTAGGCCACCTCGGCCAGAGCGGCAGATACGACGGTCGTGAGTTTGGGCTAGGCGGGGACAAGACCGAGAGAGATCGAGCGTAACGAACGGAGATAGTTATGGCGCATTACGCGAGAGAGATATAGGCGACTTACATTCGTTGACTCTATGGTTTATTGGTGGTTGATTGGGCCTGACGAAGACTGCGAAAATAGCGAGGGCAGACGAGAAGGTAGCCAGATGTTGATGCTCTCCAGGATGGCAGACTCACTCTCACACACGCTGGCCATCGCAGGTCCCACACGAGAGGGGTCGGTAGCTCGAAGCTATTTCACGCGAGGTCCAACACAGAGTGTTCGATTCATCAACTCCTCGTCGGCTCGTCAGTCATCATAGGCCTCCCTTTCCACTTGACAGGCTTTCGTCTGCTCATAAGGCAGCACGCGCAAGACCCTTCTACGCACTTAGCTCTCTCTCTCTCTGCAAATTCGGCGCTTATCGATAAATTGGCGCCGATTCGCAATACCCTTAGGCTCGCTTATTACCGCTCTCTCTCTCGGGCGGAAGGAATTTTAGGATATATTATACAAGGAAGGAGTACCGTCGGACCCTGCGCTGGACTACTTCCTTACATTCCCCCCTCCATGACTGAACCTATTACTAGAGGTTCAATCATCACTCACACATGATAGATTGATAATTCAGTAGCCGCATCATACCATTTACTCACATACACGTGATTTTAAACAATAAGGCATTTGCCAATACACGCGAAACATAAGAACCGACACACTCACACACTGAATACAAAAATAAAACACATACCTGGCTTCGGTCCTTCTCGTTCGGCTGCCATATACGGTATTTAATTTAAACGACTACGAAAATTTAAGATACAATTAACAAATTACATTTGGCCACTCAACCAGTCACCCATCATCTCTCGTTGCATCGCCATTATCAATTACTTTACACAGCAATACCAATGTTACGCTGATTATGCATAGCTGTGACGTATTCTTATTTTCCATTTAATCATTATTACAAAAAACATCAACACTTGATTCTGACGATAGATGAATATGATACATGGATGAAAGGAAATGACACAATGACACATATTCATAAAAAAAAATAAACGAAATAAACCTTATATTTATCAACTACAATTCAATACAGAACACTTAGTTCTCTGCTCATTTGGCTTTTGATTCACAGAATCTTAAAACAAAAACTACTGTGGCTTTAATACTTGATTACTTTTCCTCTCTGCGGCAATCGAAAAAAAAACTACTCATTTGGCCCAATAAACTACGCGACAAATAAGCAAATAAATTAACCAGCACTACTGCTGCGCAACTAATCATGAGTACGGCAAGTCCTCGTACTCATACCTACGCTATGCGTTCTCACGACAAAATAAATAATACAAAAAATTGAATAATTAACTGACTAGCCATAATGCTATACGGCCTACAAATGAATACCGCCATTATTTAACTCGATACCCGCAATGAAAAGTTAATTACACAAAACTATCAACTAACAAACTTCACAGAAAAAAAAAATCAATTACGAGCCAAATAATAAAAAAAAATAAACTCGATACACGACCAGAAATACTCGACTGCAATTGACAGTTCACTCTGTCACAATATTCACCTGAATCATCATTCACACCTGTTACTACTTTCATTACTTGAAGTTCAATCAATGAATACGATTACGTATCCCACCCCTCCCTGAAAAGAGGGCTTAGGCCCGATAACGTCATCTGTAATAATTACTGACCACAAGATGCTACGCTATTTTTCGGCCTATCTTCATTCTACGACTCTTTAATGAACATCACCAGCAAACATAGCTCTTTTCTTCTCTTTATCACGTTTACGCTTTGTGTAACATGAATTGCACATTGAAAAACTACCACTCGTCTCTATGCCACATCTACAACATTTTATCTTATTCACATTATCTCTCACAGTACCTGTCTCTCGGCTAGATGTTACTACACATGATATCAAAGTTGAATCACTACTCTCTGGTTCGACATACGCCGCATTTTTAAATAACACGTCACCATAACTCGGTGGCTCACGATATGCAAGTTCTTGTCTGCGTTTCAACTCTTCAAGTTTGCCTAATTTTTGGAACTCGCAAAAATTAACGCATTGTTCGCGACTAAACGCTCTCCTATAACTTGGATGTAAGTTCATATACGCTCTGTCAATCTGTTCTTGCGTACTCAATGGTGGCTTCAGCTGGTCGAGAAGCATCCTTATTTTTAAAAGAAATACCGAGATTTCTTCTTTCGGACCTTGCGTTCTGGCCTCTATTTCTTGCAATAAACACTGCTGCGTACCTTCATCGCAATACTGCAGTCTAAAAGCATCCGCCATATCTTCAAGCGTATTCCAATCTTTCTCCTCGCGCTCCAGCCACGCACACGCTTCCATATCCAGAACCGCTGGCAAAGTTCTACAAATATCGTCCAACGACAACTGATATCTTCCGGCACACGTCAATAATCTCGTGATAAACATTTCCGGATTGTTCTTGCCTGAATCTCGAAAAATCAGGCCCCATTGTCTATATAATTCGCACGTGTTCTTCTCTCTCGCTAATGTGGAATTGAATCCTACGCTGCCATTCCACGCCGAATTACTCAAGGTGTTACGGCGTTCTCCGCCCATACCATTCGGCATCGACGACCAACCTTCCACGTGCGGGCCGTATTGCGAGTTTTCATATCTCGTCAAACTACCGCCACGTTCGCGTAAGCCTCCACGACCATACGTGCTTCCTTGCGGTTCGCGACTATTTACCCGTCCACGAAACCCCGTTACCATGCCTGTACCTAGACTACGGCCTTCACGCATTTCGTCGCGGCTTCCCGTTGCCTCGCCGGCCTCATACACACCTGAGCCTCTTCCAATATTGTTATGGCCCGCGCCTAATATTTCGCTTTGATACATTTGAGACTGCGCTGTCACAAAAGCTGCTGGGGTCGCGCCGCCTAATTCGCCCAATGTCGCACGATTCACATCATCTTGATTCGCCGCGCTTGATTCGTTCACGAACGCCACTCTACGTACCGTCGACGTAGCACCTGTTATATGCCTCTGCTCGAAATCGCGAGCCGCGACCCTTCCCACGCGCTCCTCAACATCCGCGATCTCCTCTCTGTGCATTGCCAAAGTACCATCTCTATTGAGCGACTCCCGTGGCTCTTGCTGCTCTGTCTGCGCCCGATTCATTTCGCGATCACGTGACTCATTCTCGCTCTGCGTTACTGACTCTGCGGACTCCTCAACGCGATGACGCCCATGCCCGTTATTCCCATCGATCACCGTGTTCATCAAACTGCTGCTGTCTGATATGTTGTGCATATTCCGCCACTGTCTAAAATTATTACCTAGCTTATTTGGCGACGATGCCAACGGCGTTGCATCGACTGCAGCCTGATTATTATTAATTATTGCCTCGGGCGGCCCTTGCGACGCCAAATCTCGCGACGGGTCCCACATCGCCTTATCATCGCCGAATCGCGCACGAATCTCGAATCGCGTCAATCGATCTCGCAGTCTATCTATTTCATCACCAACATTCAGTCCATTCATCATACAGCTGCTCCGCACGCTCGCTTCCGACGCCCCTGCAATTGAGCATCGTATGATTTCCACAGCGTCGTTTTCCGCTATCGACGCCCAAGTAATTCGGCCCAATATCTGCGATACCGACGAGTTCATTACCCC
>NW_019640841.1:0-35999 GCF_000599845.2 Trichogramma pretiosum | reverse complement strand
ACTGATGCTGAAATCCGCGAAAAAGAACGGTCGCGAAATAACTAGGCTATGGTGTCGATTAAATGTACTTCTTTATTTAATCCAAGGCCCAACTGGCCGAAAAACCACTTCAAATTGCCCAACGGGCGATATCTTACAATAATACGCGACGAGGCACAAGTTCGACTCGACTTTACTTCCGACTTTGCCCACCAGGGGCGCGCTCGGCGCTCGCGTCTACTGTATCTCGTGATACGAGCCTAATCGGCCGAGCCAATATGGCCGCTGCGCGCGCGATCTGTGCGACGATGTCGAGTGCACGTATACCGACGCGACGTGGCACTCGCACCGTGGTCTCGATGATGCGTTTGATACTTTGTCGCGGGCGATACGCTCTGATGTTACCGGCACGGATTTTCACGTACTCACGCACACCACTACAATGCTGGCTGCGTATCGCCGCTGCGATACTCGCCAGCCGAGCTCGAACACACACGCAATCACACGCTCACGACCCGGCCGTCGCTTCGACCAATGACTCGCAAATAACCTTAAAAACTAACCCAAATTCTTCGGCGCCTCGGCGTTGGATCGGCTCCTTTCCTTACTGGCGTTCGGCCCTCGTCCGGGCGTCGACGGTCACGTGCGACGGAGCTATGCGTTCTTACGCCCACGTCTGGGCAACGATGTTCAACGGCGTGCACACGTGCGCACTCACTTGCACGAGCCCTACTGGGCGACACTCACACGGGTGCACTGACTTGCACGGGCCCGGCTGGGCGAGACTTGCCGCACCGGCCAACTCTTTCACGGGCACGCACTGCAACTAGCCCTCCTGGGCGAACTCGCACTTGAACTTCTGCGTCGGCTTTTCTGTGCCGTCTTCCACGAGCATAGACCGCGGTGGCTTTCTACTTTTATATTCTCGCACTCGTAACTTGCGATAACCTCAAAAACTTTCCGATGGCGGCCGTATCTCACGTGTCTCGACGTGTTGCTTGCTCGAGCTATTCTGCCGCGATCTATTGCGCGTCGGCGCGTCTGCTCACGCGCAGCAGTCCGTCTCTCTCGCACGCGTACGCTGCCGCACGTGCCGAAACGTCGTTGCTTGCTGCTGCCGCTGCTGCCGCTGCTGCTGTTCTTCTCAACCTGTAAGTCGCGAAACATACACGCACACACACATGCTCGCGCGACTTATGCTAAAATACACGGCGCGACGCTTATATGCCTTGTGCCCCGTCACACACTATCTTGGGCTAGATTTATCGTATCGACACGCTTTTTTTTTAATTTCTTGGACATTTTGTCCTCTTTAAATCCATATAAATTAAGATAAGATTTGAGTTAATGTTGAGTTACCAGTAGTATTTGAGCGTGACACTAAAAATTACTGAAAAAAAATGACTGTTTGAACGTGTACCAGTACCACAGTAATTTTTCTATCGAAATCTAACATACACCATTGCAAAGTGCTTTTTTTAACGAGTAATTTGAAAAAAAGGACCTCTCTACGATTTTTTTAACGCCCTGTAGGTCGTTTTGAAGATACCATTTAAGGTACGTAAAATCCCCCGTTTAGCTGAAATAAGACGATTTTCTGGGCATTTTGCGTACACAAACCGTACCTTCAAATCGACCTACAGGGCGTTAAAAAAATCGTAGAGGGGTCCTTTTTTCTTAAATTACTCGTTTAAAAGAGCACTTTGGGATGGTCTATGTTAGATTTCGATAGAAAAATTACTGTGGTACTGGTACGCTCAAACAGTAATTTTTTTTCAGTCATTTTTAATGTCACGCTCAAATACTACTGGTTACTCAACATTAACTCGAATCTTATCTTAATTTATATGGATTTGAAGAGGACAAAATATTCAAGAAATTAAAAAAAATGCGTGTCGATACGATAAATCTAGCCCAAGATAGAAGCATTTGAAAATCGACAAAATTTCGATGAATTTTTTTGTTGCGATAATTTTGTTGCCGAGTGTATAATAAAAATGGAATGATACATTTCTTATAATTCATGCATTTTACGACCCTTTTGCTCTTTTGAATGTTTTTTTTTTTTTTATATACAACTATTCTTCATCAACAAAATTTCAACATACATACAACCGACTTATATGGAAATACAACATTAAATTTAGTATTACAACATACATAAAACAACACAACAAAAGTTGTAAATTTATTATTAGGAAAAGGTGTGATCCTAACAGTGTAAACAATCAAGGATATACTCCGTTGCATTTCATTTGCAAACGGAACTATTACGTATAAGGGGATACTTTAATACTGAAAATGTATTTTATTATTTTTTTAAGGTCATTTTAGAGGCCGTACAATTAGAAAAAAAGCCCTTACTCGAACTTAATTTAAGGTTAAATAAGGGTTTTATTTGCGTCTGTAACGCCCTTAAAATGACCTTGAAAAAAATAAAAAAATACATGTTTCAACGTAAAATTTTCCACTCTTTTCAAATCTGCAATAAAAAATGCGGGTATCCATTTGAAAATTCGATATTTGGGTCGCTGAGGCTTCAAGGTTACGTCTAAGGCCAAATTCAAGGTCACCATTGGATTCCACGTGCAAAAATACGTCGGATATAGGGTCTTTGATTTTATTTTAACGAATATTTTGCGATATTTCCAGGGGTTTTTATACTTTTGTCGCACCCTGTATAATAATGATACAGAATTTAATCTCAATAAACGAAGTTCATAGGTGGTGTGGAAACGATATATATTGGTCATATCATAAAAGAGTTGATAGCTCAAAAAATCGAATTTCAACTAACTATATACTCTTAAAGTGTCCTTGAAAAATATAAATCCTAAAAATCTTAGCTCTCTAGCTCCATCCCTCATGGATCTATAGGGGCTCAAAGTTGGATATTCAAATTTTAAATTTAGTTCTATTTTTCTGGGGTGATTTTGAAATGGTTGAATCATGTTTTTTTGTGTAAAATTAACCATTCAAAAGGGTAAAAAACATGGAAAATAAAAGAAAAACCATGGTTTTTGCTATATGGAATGCCATGGGATTGTTTCTAATGCTCAACCGATTACCAAAATTTACCTAAAATTGTATTTTGGCCTTTTGATGAACATATTACAATTCTGGCCTAATTGCTGAAGACGAGCAACTTTATTTTTGGTCTTTTATGTTATTTTTCCATTTTAAAAGGTTTTTAGGCTATGAATATTATTTTTGAATACAAATTTGAATTCCTCTTCAAATTTTACACATAACAACATGATTCGACCATTTTTTTAAAATCACCCCAGAAAAGTAGAATTAAATTAAATATTTGAATATCCAACTTTGAGCCCCTATAAATCCATGAGGGATGGAGCTAGAGGGCTAAGATTTTTCGGATTTTCATTTTCCAATGTAATCTTTAAGAGTACATAGTTAGTTGAAATTCGATTTTTTGAGCTATTAACTATTTTATGATATGACCCATATACATAAAACAAAACTATCACATTACCAACATCTAAATATGGCCTTTTAAAAATATTTTTTTTGGTAGATTTTGGTTAAATGTCCATTTTTGTGGTAAATAGGGACTAAAAATATTAAGAACAGAAATCCTTAAACTATAAAATTATTAAAGACAAACCTTTTCCTCATTAAAAAATAAAATGTATATCACCCTAACGGGGGGGTTGGCGAGCGGAGCGAGCAGGGGGGCGCAGCCCCCCTAGTTGAAATTATATAGTCGTAAGTATCATATGAGTCTGAAAAGTATATTTTTTATAAGTATATCATCGCGTAAAAAGTTTCAGATTCTCACAAAGATCTTTTCGAGAGATCTAAAAACAGAATCTTTTGAGAGGTGATAAAAGGGAATTAAAAAGATATGATGATTGACAAATTTTTATATTTTCCAAAACTGCATCAAGATGTTTCAAAAATCGTATATCGAGTCAGAAAAAATAAACAATGTAGCTTCAATTTAAAAAAAATAAGCATAGGATAACATTAGTCAAATATTGATTCAATTGATATTTTTTGATAGAAATTTTTCTACTCAAATTGAAATATTTAAAATCGAACTATATACTTAATTCNCTTTGTGTTTTTACCAGCCAAACCAGGCTTGATTTTCTAAAAAACATGAAAGCAGAATGTATTCAGGATCTTAGTAGCCCACATTGGTCTGATATTCTATATAACAGATCAGCGTTTGTGCGTTTTGGCTTACTTTGTGTTTTTATCAGCTATACTAGGCTTGTTTTTCTAAAAAACATGAAAGCAGAATGTATTTAGGATCTTAACAGGCCCTAGGAGTGGGGTATTCTTTTTCGAAATCAACGCTTGTATGTTTTGGCCTACTTTGGCTTTCTATCACCTACACTAGGCTTGTTTTTCCAAAAAACATGAAAGCAGAATATATTGAGGATCTGAACTGGCCACAGTGGTCTGATATTGTATATAATAAATCAGTGTTACTATTTTTCGACCTTTTTTGGCTTTTTTCACTCATACTAGACTTTTTTTAAAAAAAAAGAAAAAGATTAAAGCAGAGCATATATTTTTCGTTAAATGCTAAACTCACCTATATGGCTATGTGTAGAAAAAAAATCGGCACGAGTTTAGAATTAGATTTTATATTTTTTGTATCACTTACACAAAACTTTTTATCAAGAAAAACATGAAAACAGAACATTTTCAAATCGTTAGAATGCAAAACTATCAATGAATTTCGTTATTGTATCGATCTTTTTGTCCAAGCGTCATATTATTGAGCCGAGTTAGTACTTCGATTACTTTGACTTTTTAGCTTATAGATTAGTCTTATCATATTGCAAAACATAAAAGCAGACCCTACCTGAATCTTTAAAAGGCAAAATGATTGATAATTTATGTAATCCGCACACTCCTTTTGACATACTTTATTGGTGATTCGAAGCGTGTCAATTATTGGCATTATTGACCTAATCATGACTAAGACTAAACTTTTTATAACATTAAACATGAAAGCAGTTTAGTTTCAGCCACGAAAAAGCGTTCGGCAAAGACTTATTTAATTTGCTTTCTCGCGATACCTTTGTTTACGTCTATAGCGAGCAGAGAGAGGTTACGTTAAGCGGGTCTAAAAATATGCAACTTTAATCATTTTTTTCTCGTAAACGGCTCATTTTCAAGGGTCACTTATATGTTGATTATTGTTCAGGAGGTCGAAATCTATAAGTAAAAAAATTTTCATCGCATTTGACTGGGACCCAAGGTGCTGTGTTAATCTTCTGGGGTCCTTTCTTTTTTGCGTCAGATGGCTAAATTATCTGGTGAATTATTTTAAGCATACGTAGACATTCAATTTTTGACTTCAATCGCTCGTTATTTCTAAACGACTAGACCGCTTTCAAAAATGTATTTTTTGCCAAACGGCTTTATTTTTTATCGCATATTAATTTGTCCATCATCGCGACATCCTCGATTTATAAAACGGCAATTTATTTTCGTTTTTGCCGGCGGCACTAAAAACTTCGTAGAAAAAGTGTTCGGTCTATCGAACAGGATTTCAAACTCTTGCGACGCACACGTAGGTAAGGCCATACTTTGTGGGACCGATGCGGAAGGAGAAGGAATCATGAGTTCTATGACTGAAATATGTTACGCGCTAATGAAATCACGAGGCTTTTGCGCTGCGTTGACATGTAGAATTCAATTTTAGAAAATACGTTTTGTCGAATATACTACGTTTCTCGAAAACATACTAAGCCTTTTAACGAGAAATTTTTTTAAATTTTCTATTATATTTTTTTACTTTTTATTCAAAGATACTAACATCCTGAATGCAATTAATCAATTTCTATTTTGAGAATCATCAATTGAGAATTTTTTTTCCGAGTTGGTAACCTTATTGTATCATTTTAATGCACGTCAATATTTTCATAAACCTACAGTTATGTATGGCTTGATTATACACCAAATGGCTGCAATTATTTTTACTCTCATAATAATTATTGTGAAAAATGAATTGACTAATTTCAATATTTGATTATTATTCCGAATTTCTTCATCTTTCATTGAATTAAGTATAATGCTCAGAATCTTGCTTCATTTATAATAGGTTGTATCTGTATGAAAGCCTTGGTAACTTATTATTTCGATAATATATAGATTAGTGTTATGAGAATAATAACATTTCTATTTTTCTTATCGCATATCATAAGATTGATTGACACTTAATCCAAGCGATGAAAAATTCCCCTACAAGTGTCAAATTAATATACCTAGCAGTAGCGAAATGCACTTATTAAGAAGAGATTTTTGAGTTCGAGGAACGAATAGTAATTTTTTTTTCCTTCAACGTGTAGTCGTTTAATCTAAACATTTCATCATTCGAGCTCAACTAACTATCATAACAGCGGGTTGGTTTTTAAAATCAAAATTCGTAGCTAAGCCCGATGTATTCGTGTTTTTCGGAGTTACCATTCACTCGTTGAAAACTGAGAAGAGATCTTTGAGTTGGAGGACATGGTGTCGCATGACCTTTTGTTCTCGTTACTCGTGCGCATAAATTGCTTTATTAATAAATCCTAGGCACACACATAAAATTAAATTGAATTCAATGTTATTAAAATACCGTAAAATTCATTATGTACCTTGGTAGGATTGTCGTTGTCAGAGTTCATGTATGTGTGACGGACCTTCTGTATCCTTTGCGCTATCGCTTCGAGCGAAGTCTCGTCCATCTATCTGAAACTACGTGCATCAACATCCGAGCTATATATGACGAGGTCAAATCCCGAGAAGAGTGAGTGCTCAAATCTCTAATTGTTACTTTTTTGCCACTCAAAACTCATTTTTTTTCATTCTGATGGTTTCAAGAGCTCATCGGTGATGATGGGATAGACTTTTATACACATTATAAGCAGATAATGCAAAGAGCGAGACGTAGGAATGTTCTAGAGACCCCCAGAGGCCTATCAGATTTGAACCAAATTTTATTTGAGTACCCGCCGATGCGAAGTTTTTTTAAAGGCGAAGCTCGCGTGGATGGATCGGTGGCTCTGATTTTTTTTGACGATAGAATAATAGAACCTCTTCGTTTTTGCTCGCAGTTGTACTGCGATGGCACTTTTAAGGTTCGTTGCTTATCTTTCAAACGGTTGATTTTTACTAAAGCCGCTTTACAAACTGTCGTGAGAAAATTATCATACCTGATCGAGTATCACCCAAGTAAAATCGAATAATTTTATTTTATTACTAGATAAGACCTTCAAGGCCAAGGACGTTCGAAATTTTGACCATCCATTTCAGAAGAATCGATTATGTAATTATAAGTCATATGATGTGATATATATGATTATAGTTGAGACAATATTATCCTTTTTGAATATTTAGGGGGTTCCAGCCATCGTAGTGATAATGAATTCATTGACAACTAATATATATAATGCCATTTGGCTGAAATTGAAAGCTTTAATTCCCGGTCTCGAGGAAAATTTAGTAACCATTCACGTCGATTATGAGCGTGCTCATAAAAACGCAATGAGAGCGAATTTCCCCGAAGTAAGGGTGGTGGGCTGTTTATTTCACTTCAAACAAGTAGAGATTTAAATTTTATTTTTACTCTAGATTTAAATTGATTCGGTTTCTAGCGGTAAATGTAAATACAGTGTAATTGACAGACTCACATATATGAGCAATTCCGGAATTTAGTTTCGAATTTTTCGACTAAAAACGGAACAATTTTTTTTCATTAGACGCATACTTTGAACATTGGGTACTGTTCTTGAAGGTCCAAGTAAGCTAAAAAAATGCGTGAACAATCGAAATTTTAATAGGTAATTGATTTATAAGCTTTTGTGTTCCGAGAAAAAATAATTAGTGCAGGCAAAACGCGCGCTTCATTATCTACCGATCGAAACTTTTCTAATTCGCTAGTAAAACTACTAGTGACCTTGAAAAAATAATCGACACATGAATTTTGACAGATTTTTACATGCTCTTTCCGATGGTGACCTTAGATTTTTCGAAAAACGCATTTTATGTCCAAAAAAGGTCTTTAAAGTCAAACGTATTTATGTGGCAACTCACTCACCGCAGTCTTACATGTATAATTAAGTAATTGAACTGCTAAAATGTTCACCTTTTGTTTTATCGTCGCCAGGCGATAAAACTAATGAATCGGAGAGTTCAGTTCAGCGACAACCTCCGAGACGAGCTAATCTCAAATAATGAAGCTCCTCACTGTTAATAATATTTATATTTCTTGGTCTTACGTTCCTACAATTTGGTGACCCCGACGTGATACAACGATGGTATTGGAACGAGACAACGAGGTTCGTCGCAACGCCGATCTACACCAGCGAGCTCTCGCCGATGACGCTATTGCCGCCGCTGCCGCCGCCGCCCTCCTTGCTGAGCAGTAACAACGTGCCGATGCAGCCGCTGTCGCCGCTGCCCTCCTTGCGGAGCAACAACAACGAGCTGATGCAGCCGCTGCAGGCTTTGCTCCTCCACGATATGTCAATCGCGTGGCCGTGAAACTTCCAGCTTTTTGGATGGACAAACCGGCCGTCTGGTTCGCGCAGTTCGTTTTGGCTGACATCACCGTTGAGCTGACAAAATACTACCATGTCATCTCTCAACTGGATGTTCGTGCAGCCGCGGAGGTCGAGGACATCATCAGCAACCCTCCTGGTGTTGAACCTTACACGAATTTGAAACAACATCTCATCCAACGTCTCTCGACATCAGAGGAGCAGCGAGTTCGTCAACTTCTCCACGACGAAGAGCTCGGCGACCGCAAGCCATCGCAGTTCTTGCGACACCTCAAGTCGCTTGCTTCCCCGACCGCCGTACAACCTAACCTTCTGCGTCATCTATGGCTCCGGCGTCTTCCTACCCACGCCCAGGCCGTATTGACAGCCCGACCAGAGCTTTCACTCGAGCAACTTTCGGACTTGGCAGACAAAATCGTCGAGATTTCTCCGATTTCTTCGGTGCACGCGGTCGCAGACGCAGCGGAGCAGGTATGCCCTCCCAATGACTCTCTCTTGTCTGCCATTCGAGAGCTTACCTTAGAGGTCAGCGCACTACGCTCTCGTAATGTCGAGAGATCACCTCAAAGTCGCAGCCGTAGCCACAACCACAGTCGCAACCGCAACCGTTCGAAATCATCGAACCGACCACGTGACTCTGACAAGTTATGTTGGTATTGTTTCCGTTTTGGCAGTAAGGCGAAGAAGTGCCTTTGCCCGGGAAACGGCAAAGACGGTCAGTAGCGGCGACAGACTGTCTCTCGTCGAGAAGCCGCCTGTTCGTGACGGATCAATCAACCAAGCACCGATTCCTCGTTGACACCGGCTCAGATGTTTGCTGTTTTCCACGACGTCTATTGCGTGAGCGTCGAGCACCAACGGAATTTCGACTTCATGCCGCCAAAGACAGCACAATCAAGACATACGGTTTTCACGGATTGACTCTCGACTTGGGCCTTCGTCGACGTTTCTTTTGGCGTTTCATCGTTGCGGATGTGTCGCAGCCGATCATGGGCTCCGATTTCCTCGCACACTACGACTTGCTGCCCGACTGTCGACGAAATCGTTTGATTGACGCTTCCACGAACCTCTTCGCGCCTGCGTCGATGCAGTTTTCGTCGCAATGCAGCGTCAAGACTGTAGCAGCAAGCGGCGATTACTCGGACATCATCTCGGCATTTCCGGATCTTCTTCGTCCTCTTGGTTTGCCGAGACCGATTAAGCACTCGACTGTTCATCACATACGCACGACCCCTGGCCCGCCGCTGTCATGCCGTCCTCGTCGCTTGGCGCCCGAGAAACTTCAAGTTGCCAAGACCGAATTTGACCAGATGTTGCAAGCAGGTGTGTGCCGTCCTTCCGAAAGCCAGTGGTCATCACCATTGCACCTCGCACGTAAGGGTAAGAATGGTTGGCGACCTTGTGGCGATTTTCGAGGACTCAACAGCCGAACAATCCCGGATCGATACCCTGTTCGTCACATACACGACTTCGCCAACAACATCGGAGGATCGACTATTTTCTCCACGATCGACTTAGTCAAGGCGTATCAACAGATACCTGTCAACCCGGACGACATCTGCAAGACTGCCATAACCACACCTTTCGGACTGTACGAATTTCCTTACATGACATTCGGATTGAAGAACGCTGGCCAAACGTTTCAACGCTTCATCGACGAGGTGACTCGAGGTTTACCCTTTTGTTACGTCTACATAGACGATATTTTGATATACTCAAGATCGCAAGAGGAGCACCGCCGACATCTCGAGATTTTATTCAAGCGCCTACACGAGTACGGCCTTGTCATTAATCTCGACAAGTGTTCATTCGGCCAGCCGGAAGTTCGATTTTTGGGTTACCTGGTGTCAGAGGCAGGTGTTCGCCCGCCTGAAGATCGAGTCCAAGCTATTCTCGACTACACTTTACCGAAGACAGCTCACGACCTTCGACGTTTTCTCGGCATGTTCGATTTTTATCGTCGTTTCGTCAAACATGCATCCGAGTTGGAAGCGCCCTTATACGACGCTCTTAGCAAGCCACTCATAAAAGGATCACAGCTTATAACATGGACACCGGACTTGGAAAAAGCTTTCGTTCGTTGCAGAGACAGCATCGCAACTGCGACACAGCTCTCTCACCCCCGTCTCGGCGCACCACTGGGCCTTTTCACCGATGCATCCGGAACTGCTGTCGGCGCGTGTTTAAATCAGTGGATCGACGACGCTTGGCACCCTTTGGTATTTTTCTCAAAGAAATTATCGCCGAAAGAAGCTAGTTGGTCAGCCTATTACCGAGAGCTATTAGCGGTTTACACAGCAGTCCAGCATTTCCGGCACGCCTTGGAAGGTTACACTTTCAAAATTTATACAGATCATAAGCCTTTGATCCACGCATTTACGCTGAAGAAGGAGAAGTTGCCACCGATTCAGTTGAATCAGCTGTCATTCATCTCGCAGTTTTTAACTGACATAGCATACATCAAGGGAGCCGAGAACATAGTCGCCGATGCACTTTCTCGTGTGGAAGCGGTCTCATCGATCAATTGTGAAGAGCTTGCACGATCTCAGGCTACTGATGAAACTTTGAAAAGTTTTCTCACCGATCCTGGTACATCTCTGCGCTTAAAGAAGATCGAGCTTCCCGGCCTACGCACTCCTGTTTACTGCGATGTTTCAACCGGCAAGCAACGTCCTTTCCTCACGGTTCCGTTCAGGCGCGCCGCGTTCGATTTGATTCACGGTTTGAATCATCCAGGAATCAAAAGGACATACAAGATGCTTAGCGAGCGTTTCATTTGGCCTTCGATGAGAAAAGACTGCACGCTTTGGGCTCGCTCATGCATTCCCTGCCAGAAATCGAAAATCACTCGACATGTGCATTCGCCGTTGGGTTCATTTGCACCTACAACGCAGCGTTTTTCACATGTGCACATCGACTTGATTGGCCCTTTGCCTGTTGTAGATTCTTTCAAGTATTGTCTGACCATCATCGATCGCTTCACACGCTGGCCTGAGGTGCTGCCGTTGAAGGATACATCGACCGAGACTGTATGCAAAGGTTTTCTTCAAGCTTGGATCTCGCGTTTTGGCTGTCCTGATGTGTTGACTACGGATCGTGGTGGCCAGTTCACTTCTCACCTGTTCACAGATGTCGCTAAACATCTCGGCATTCAGCTTCGTCATACCAGTAGTTGGCATCCACAGAGCAACGGGATTGTCGAGGTTTTTCATCGACACTTGAAAGCTTCGCTCCTAGCCCATCAACCCGAAAATTGGCTCGAAGCTCTTCCTCTCGTGCTGCTTGGTATTCGCTCAGCTTTCAAAGTGGACATCTCGTCGACTGCTAGCGAAATGGTTTACGGTGAGACGCTGCGTCTACCCGGTGAGATGCTAAAAACTTCGACTCCTGCACACATCACGGATCCAGCGAGTTTACTACATCGTCTTCGTGCAATATTCCACCGTTTGCAACCGGTACCAGCCTCCAGGCATTGCAAGCCTCGCGTCTTCGTTTTTCAAGATTTGCGTGACTGCGATTACTGTCTATATGTCTTCTTGCGCGACGACAAGATTTCGAAAGCTTTGGTGAACACACCTTTTACCGGCCCTTGGAAGGTGTTAGAACGCACAGAGAAAATTTTCAAGCTCAGCATTCGTGAAAAAGCTGTCACTGTGTCAATCGATCGCTTGAAACCTGCCTACGTGTTGGACGACGACGTGTATTCAATTTCTGTGGACAATCCAGACCTTGACACTACTTCGGCCGTTTCCTGTGCCTCGCAGTTGTCGTCTTCGATCAACAACCGAACTAACCGACATGTTCATTTTGATATTTAATATTTGTCGTTAATACTTGTTACTTGTTTTTTTTTGTTATTTTCAACACTTGTTAATTAATGTGTTATATACTGCGTAGGGGGGTGATGTGGCGACTCACTCCACCGCAGTCTTACATGTATAATTAAGTAATTAAACTGCTAAAATGTTCACCTTTTGTTTTATCGTCGCCAGGCGATAAAACTAATGAATCGGAGAGTTCAGTTCAGCGACAACCTCCGAGACGAGCTAATCTCAAATAATAAAGCTCCTCACTGTTAATAATATTTATATTTCTTGGTCTTACGTTCCTACATTTATATGGTGCATTATTTCAAAAGCGTGATATGACATGTCTTGTTATTGTAGCTATTAGAAAACTTTGAAAAAATGAAAACTAAGACGGTAGAACCTTTCATTTTACCGAATTTTACCTTCCGCAACTATAAAATTTCCATAAAAAAAGACCACATCGATTTGCCAGCCGGATAAACACACCAAATGTCCCCTCCGTGACCTGTCCTGAACTCAGAATCGATTGTTTTCACTCATTAAAAATATTTTTACAAGTATCCAGCAATATTGTGATACATGGGCCTTATTCTATACATCCTAAAGAAAGTTTTTTTGTATGACTCGTCATCTTAAATAGTCTCAAAACAATTGTACATAAGTTACAAATGTGTCCTTAAATTATGTGAAATTTTACATCATTACAAATATAGTGCCAGTAAACGTGCTAGACAATAATTTTGACCTCTCTAACTATACGAGGGTCATCTTTCAGAACTAAAGTACTCGATTTTTATCCGTAGAATATTCAAATCTTAGTTGCAGCTTCGCTATAACAATACTTGCACACGAAAATCGTACTAGTAAAATAAAGTGTCCCCTCCGTGATCGACGAGTTTTTGTCGTCGTGAAATTTGATGAAAGTGCGATTTGTCCCCTCCGTGAGTGTCCCCTCCGTGACAAATTTTCATGTTTGCAATAAGAAAATAAACGGATTAAATGATGGCCGGTAAAAAGTGAATATTCCATGAAAAAACAAAGAATCAAGTGTCAGAAACTACGGGGGTCCGGAAAAATTAAACTCAAAATAGAAGAAAATAAGTTTTTCAATTTTTCCAATATTGCCCATTTTACCCACTCCAAATATCACACTTTTGAAATAATGCACTATATACAAAAAAACACTTTTTCGAGTTAAAATAGTAAATATTCGATTTTTGTGAGCTTTCTTTGAAACCATGTGAAATTTATCTCTCACTTTTTCCGCCTTTTTTTTAACTTTTTGGCACAAAAAGCCCACAGAAAAAACGGATACTATCACCATCGTTGACATTGAAATGTATGTAAAAATTAATTATGTTATGTAATTAATAAATAAAAAATATAAACGAGATTACCTTTCATCATGTGTACGAATTAACTTTCTATTTACATATAATGTGATGAAATTAAACTATATTTACAAGTGGTTTTATTTAAACAATCTATACATGAGGCGCAACGAAAATGTAACTCTTTGGGATCATTTTTTGTCTTAAGTATTCGATATGTTTCGTCCGATCCATATTGAAATATAAGAATAATTGAACACAGACTATTACACTCGAATAATTAGATTCAATTTTTCGCGCAAAATTTTTTGCGTTGTGGAAGAGATTGATTGATTGCTCTGACCGCACTGTGTCAACTGAGCTCAATTCTACATGTATTGTTTACCTTTTTGATACAAGCTTAAAGAAACTATTTTGACGAGCTTTGTTTACAAAGTTGAGATGGCCGAAGCCTTTACTAATTCGTGGAAAACTCTTTACTTAGTGACCATTACCAGCCGACACGTATCAACTTGCTCTCTTTATAATATAAAAAGTCTATTTTCATTTAAGCATAAAAGGTCTATTTTCATACATTTCGGTATGTGCGATATACAGATGGTGCATTTCACGTCAAAACTTCCAGCGCGGCTACGTGAGGTATTAGAAAAAAGAAAATCATCATTTCGATGTAAAATTTTCTCAGCTGTTCGATGGTGAGGTCAGATTTCCTGAAATATTTCATTTTCCCCGGGAAATTTGATGGAAACGTTTGAAACCAATTTACTCAAAAGCCTAAATTTCAAGATTTTATAAAATAGTCTAAATCGAAAGAACGGGAAATCTCCTATCAGAATTGATAATTTGCGGAGTGTGCAAAAAAAAAACTTCTCTCGAGTTATAGTGAGAGACAAAAGAAAATACTTGGTTTTTCGTGGTTTTTGCTAGCCCTGCTGATGCATACTTCGAGCTATATATGCTTATAGCTCGAAAAAGTGTTTTTTCTGTATAAATACGCTTGACTTTAAAGACGTTTTTTGGCCATAAAATGCGTTTTTCAAAAAAACTAACGTCACCATAGGAAAGAGCATGCAAAAATATGTCGATATACATGTGTCGATTATTTTTTCAATGTCACTGGTAGTTATACAAGCGAGTTAGAAAATTTTCGATCGGTGGAAAATAGAGCGCGCGTAGTACCTGCATCATTTATCTTTCCTCGGATCATGAATACTTATAAAAAAATTACTTCATAAAATTTCGATTGATCACGCATTTTATCAGCTTCCCAAAGCCTTCAAGCGTAATTACCAATATTCGCTTTTCAAAAAATGTCAACTTTTCGTATTTTTTTTATTAAGATTGATTTATTTTGAGCCGCGAACATTTTGAGACGATTGGCTGGAAAATAAGCTCAACTTTAAAGACGTTTTTTGGCCATAAAATGCGTTTTTCGAAAAATCTAAGGTCACCATCGGAAGGAGCATGTAAAAATCTGTCAAAATACATGTGTCGATTATTTTTTCAAGGTCACTAGTAGTTTTACTAGCGAATTAGAAAAGTTTCGATCGGTAGATAATGAAGCGAACGTTTTGCCTGCACTAATTATTTTTTCTCGGAACACAAATGCTTATAAAAAAATTACCTATTAAAATTTCGATCGTTCACTCATTTTTTTAGCTTTCTTGGACCTTCAAGAATAGTACCCAATGTTTAAAGTATGCGTCCAACGAAAAAAAATTGTTCCATTTTTAGTCGAAAAATTCGAAACTAAATTCCGGAATTGCTCATATATTCGTTGTTTACGTTTTCTGTTCGGAACTAAATCAGTTTACATCGTAAGTCCTTATCTCACTGCATTGACATAATGCTTTTTTGGCCATTGTCAAAAAAATTGCTGCTCTTCATATTTCTGCCGAATTTGAATTCATTCTTGAAAAGACTTATGCATTAGCCCACCTACGAGCCAATATGATTAACGAAGGAGTTCAAATAATTTCGAACATAGTCGATTAACTGAGAGCCGATAATCCAGATCGGCCGAAATTGAAAAATTTTGCTTCGTTACTAAGAAGTTTTTGGCTTCCATTGGCGCACGTATTCTCCTGTTATGGGCAACCTGTGAGAACTAATAACATGTGCGAAAACTTTCATCTGCACGCTGGCAGAAAGTTGAGTCATCGTACACCACTATATCGCATGCTGCGTGAGTAATACATAAAATGATTATGAGCGCTTGAACTCGAATTGTAATGCGCTCAATTTCTATTAATATCTTTCAGATATGCTTCGAGATATGATGATATCGTATGCGTTAGGTTACCAGCGCTTTCTGCGAGGTTTGCGTATCAATCGTTACAGGCCGCTCCAACTCGCAGAAGCTGACCAGCACATAATAAGAGCGGAGGAAGATTTAGCCACAGAACGGTTAATATATTAAAATCTTTTGCATGAAAATCGAATGAAATATTATACACATCGTGATTTGAAATTAGTCACACAAATTGAACAGCCATATTCTATAGAAAATTTGAGATCGAAAAACTCTTTAGAGGTTTTCCCTAAAATCAATGGTTTCCGAGAAAATCAACGGCGTAAAATCTTTGTTTTCATGAATGAAAAGTTCTACTCGAGTACTTCGTGTTGATGAACCGCCACGTCGAGATTTTTCTCGGTTTAAGTCGATAATTTTTGTTGATGTCTATTCAATATCTTTGAGAAGCTTGCTCGCCTTAGGGTCCTTGAAGTGGGTATTTTTAGTGCCTCGAATTTGTTGAATAGACATCGGCAGAAATGTATCAACTCGAAACCAAGAGAAACCCCAATACGAGTAGGAGTTTGTATTCATAAAAACAATGATTTTACTACGTCAATTTTCTCGGAAATCATTGGTTTTAGAGAAAAACTTCTAAGAGATTTTTGATACTTCATTTTCCATATAATATGGCTGTTCAATTCGTTCGGTTACTTTAAAATTACGGTGTATTTTTGTAATTTTTAAAATAATCTTTTCATTTGATTTTCTGACGTTTTCGTATAGCCAAGATTTGAGCAATATATTTTTATTTTAGGATAAACGTCGGGGAATTCCTTGACGTTATTGCAAACGTGAGGCGAATCGAGTTATCGAGAAGTATTTATTAGAATTATTTGAACTATTATAACCTTGGGTATAATTAGTTAATATGATATACTAATACATTCAACTAATATTTTTTTTTTTAATTTTAATTTTTATTTGCAATCTTTCTACATAATAAGACAATAGGCAAATACTTTGAACAGAGAAAAGAAAGCGGGTGTGGGCTCAAGTCCAATGACAAGGGCCCTTATGGACTATACAATTTTCTTCATAAGTAGGAGTGCTTCTTCAATCTTGACCCTTCGAAGGACACGTGATTGAGTTGAACAGCAAAGATGTTTGGGTGGTTTTTCAACCGGCTTTTGTAGAGGGACGAGAATCTTTGTACTTCCTCGCTTATTGATGGTATCTCCAAATCGCGTCTGATAGCTTCATTTGTTACGTACCACGGAGCATTTACGATGTTCCTTAGTACTTTGGATTGAAATCTTTCAATTATTTCCAAGTTACATTTGGCAGCTGCACCCCAAAGTTGGATTTCGTACGTCCAGATTGGTTTTAGAATGCTTTTATACAGGAGTAATTTGTTTTCCAAAGTTAAAACTGAGTTTCTTCCGAGTACAGTATACTGTACACAGTATACAGTTTCCTTAATTGTAGGCTGAGCTGTTTTCTTTTAGTCCATATATGTGTCCTCTAGGTGAGTCGACGATCCAAATGCATCCCAAGATATTTAACTTCATTAAATTGCGCCACTGGTGTTTTGTTTATAAGTACAGTAGGGCACGTTGCCTTGCGAAGGGAGAAGGTAATGTGTGCCGACTTATTTTCATTGATCTTGATTCTCCAATTTTTAAACCATTCTACTACTGCGGATAGATGTTTTTGTAGATTTGTTGTGGCGACAATTGGGTCAGAATTTGAGCAGAGTAATGCGGTATTATCAGCGTACGTAGCTGTTGTCGTAATGTTTGAGGATGTAATATCTGATGTGTAAAGTAGGTATAAGGTTGGTCCGAGAACACTGCCTTGAGGAATACCAGCATGAATATCGTGTAGTTTGGTTACTTCGTTATTAACTTTCACCCTGAACGTTCGATTTTCCAGGTATGACTTCAATAACTGATAAAGGCCATCTGGAAGATTTATCTTGATTTTATGGAGGAGATCCGTGTGCCAGACTTTGTCAAAAGCCTGAGCCACGTCCAGGAAGATAGCTGAACAGTATTGCTTCCTTTCGAACGCTTTTCGTATATCTACAACTATTCTGTTCGCTTGTTCAATGGTAGAGTGATTTTCACGGAAGCCAAATTGGTGTTCTGGGATTAATTTTCTATCCTGTAGTATCGGCTTAAGTCTGCTGAGTATGACTTTTTCGCAAAGTTTAGAGCAGATGGGTAACAAACTGATAGGACGGTAAGATGTTGTTTGTTCGGGAGATTTTCCTGGTTTTAGAAACAGAATAATTTGCGCAACTTTCCACTGGCTAGGAAAGTACTTCAGTCTTAGACATGCATTAATAAGTATAGTCAAGTATCTGACTGCTTTTGGTGGCAGTTCTTTTATCGTTCTATCATTAATTCCATCATATCCTGGAGATTTCCGATTTTTTAGGTTTTCGATAAGACTTTGGATTTCATGAAGGCTGGCATTCTTTATTTGTGTCTCCTCGAATAGAGAGCATTGGTCTTCCAACAGAGTTTCTTCTTCTTCTCTCGTAATTTGTCTCTGTGGTGTATCAAACACCTTGCTTAGGTATTCAGCAAAGTTTTCAGCTTTTTCTTGATCGCTTCTAGCCCATTTGTTCATTGTCCTGATGGGTAGGATACATTGCTGGGTGCGCTTTAATTTTTTGGTGGCTTTCCATAGAGAGTAATCCGTTGATGCCGTTGGGGTAAGGTTTTGCAGATAATAGTTCATTTTATCGTTTTTATCTTCGCGAAGGATTTTTTTAAGATGTTTTATTGCATTGTTTAAGCGAGTTTTGTTTTCCCTGGTGCGCGTATTTTGCCAGATTTTTTTGAGTTTACGTTTTTCGCTTATTTTATTTAGTATTTCCGAAGACAAATTTGGCATTTTTTTGACAAGTTTTGTAGAGGAAGTTGAAATATGTATTGCTTTATGGATTAGAATATTGAGATTTTCGATCGCAACATCAACATCGTTGTAAGTTTTTAATGGGATATTACATGATAGGTTATGATTTATGTAATCTTTGTATGCTGACCAGTTAGTTTTTTTATTTCCAAGAAAATCCGAGTTAGTATTTTTTATGGCTTCAGCGCACAGTTCGAGTATAATTGGCGAGTGATCGGAAGTTAGTTCAAGACTGGACTGTACAGAGAGATAGTGAGACGATATGCCTTTAGCGATAAAAAAGTCAATGAGATCTGGGCTTTTTGATAAATCAGATGGCCAATACGTTGGTTCACCGGATGAAGCTGAGATTAGGTGGTTAATTTGTATTGAATCATACAGCTGTCTACCACGAGGAGAATGAGTTATAGATCGAGAACCCCATGAGGGATGTTTCGCATTAAAGTCGCCACCCGCAATGAACCGAGAACCTAGTTTTTTAAAGAATGTTGTGAATTGGTCTTGTTTGATATTATGTCTTGGTGGACAGTAGATAGCTGAAAATTTGATGGGACCTTTTGATGTTTCCACTGTTATGCTTGTAGCCTGTAAGTAGTCGTCCGAGTTCTTTTCGAGTTCAAAGTGTTTCATGGATGATTTGATTACAAGACCGGTGCCACCATGAGCCCTGCCACTAGGATGTCGCGTGTCGTATATGATGTAGTTTGGAATTTTAAGATATATTTTATTAGTAAAATGTGTTTCTGAAATGAGCATTATGTCTATATTCTTTCTTGTTAAAAAAGATTTCAATTCTAGACTGCGATCAGCGAGTCCGTTGGCATTCCATGCTGCTATCGTAAATTTTTCGTGGACAGGCATTTATGATTTGTTAATGAGTTTTGTTAGTAGTTCTAACATTACATTCATAGTAGTCATGAGTTGAAACATCATATTTTCTAGCTTAAGTATAGAGTTATTATTATTATTACTTTCGATGTTATTGTTATTGCTTTCAGCGATAGCCATTACCTCAGGAATTGTTTGTTGATGAACTGCGGGTGATTGACCTGGTAACCCAGTTAGAGCTTGTGCAAATGAGACGTTTGGGGCAATGTTTCTAAACTGAGATTGTTTAGGATAATTATTTCGATCATCGAGCTTCTTTTCGCGATGGCCGGGTTTAATTTTTGTAACAGCTGCTTACGAATGATACAGCCTTTGTAGCTGGCCGGATGATTACCTTGGCAGTTAGCACAAACAACTTCTTCAATTTTTCCTTTAATTGGGCATTCGCTCGTTAAGTGATTTTTCGCGCATTTAACGCAGACAGGCTGCTTGTTACAATAATTTTTGGTATGACCGTGCTCTTGACACTTCCTGCATTGCGGAGTATCTTTGTTCTTACGCGGTGGCTCGAAGCTTACTACTGTGTTAAAAAGTCGGTTTATATCGTAAATTTTTTTGTTGTTTTGATTTTTCTTACTACTGTGTTTAAAAGTCGGTTTATATCGTAAATTTTGTTGTTGTTTGGGTTTATTTTTATTTCCACGAAGAAAAGAGGAAGAGGATTTTTTGTGATAGAATGTCTGATGTTAGAGATTTTAATCACCGAGTGACCGTATTCCTCGATTTTTTTTAGGTCTACTAATTCAACCGAAGGGTGCATACTTCGTAGTACGGCTCTAAAGCCCTTCTGGCTTTTGCACTGATATGTGTGAAATTCCGTATTTTTCTTTTTGAGCATTTCGATAGCGGCTTTATAATGATTTTCAACCATGAGTTGTACTTTAACCGAGTTATTACTGAGGATTTTAATATAAAAATTGTCTCCGGCTATTTCATTTAATTTGAGTTTTAAAGGGTTTACGTTTTGTACTCCGTTAATAAATATCGGTGGTGGTTCATCGTTTTTGGCGACGGGATTACTCTCTGTTTCTTCCTTGCTGTCTTCTTTCTCTTCCACTGTTTCTTCGGTAAGATCTTCGTTTAAGTCTTGCAAGGGCAAGTTTTAATTAATGTTTGTCTATTCGGTGGTTTGAAAATTATCTTTTCGGGACTGGCATTTTTTCTTTTTCTGGTGATGGTCTTAAATGTCCTGTCTGCCCTGTCAGCTTCAGTGGCATTTTTAACCACTTCATCTGCCATTGCAGATTAATTTGTCTTACTATTATTTTCACTACACTAAATTTGGTTGAACAGTTGTATAAAATTACTACTTCAAACGTAATGTTTACTATGAGTTCGAGATCTGGCACAAACACGTCTGCTCAGCTCGAAGTCTAAACATTGTCTGATTCAACTATTATGATTTCATTTTTCTACCGTTTTCAAGAAATATTCATTTTAATTGAAGTTATATTATTTGGGCCATTCAGTACAAATCTATTATTTTTTCCGCAATGACACACTTATTATGGAGGGGCGAATTGAAGTGGAGCGACTCTCCATTTGCTCACTTCATAATAAGATTGAACCTAAATTCCGCCAAAAGTGATGTAATGTCTTTGAAATATATGCATATAGCGAGTGTTTCGGCCAAGACCTCGATGGTGAATTTATAAAGTATTTACCGGATAAAGGTTAATGTCCCAGGCTCAAGCCTTGGTCGTGGCCAAAAATGTCTTGATTTGTCACAAGTGGTTTTCAAAATAAAAAAAGTGTTTAAAAAATGATTTTTAAGTTTTTTTAACCCTGTCTATGTCACGTTTATCAGAGCTCATTAATGATAAATGTTACGCATCTGCAAACTCGAATCATGATGTGTGTTAAATGTATCCCTCCGTAACAAGCTTGTCTTAATGAGAAAAAATAATATAAAATTCGATCTAAAAGACCGAAAGAATAATACTTGGATTACTACATATTTTATTTTGACTCATTCACAAATGCTTATAAACAAGAAAACTTGTTTGCTTTTATTAATCATAAAATTATTTTTTAAGTGGTTTTTTTATTTTTACCGAGAATAGGGTAAGGGAGGGTACCAAGGTTTTTTTAATGCTATCTTACAATTCCATTTTCTATGCGCATAATGGTAATTGAATACTCTAGTTGGACGTTTTGAACATAATACTGTAATATTTGGAAGAAGAATCATTATAATAGCTATGTTTGAATACATAGCAATTTTGCATGCTTTACTATAACATATGTGTATATAACTGCGTACCTATACTGCGCATACATTACTGTGGATTTGTAGTGAGTTTTTAATTTTTCTCGTGACAAAATTTTACGCCGAAACAATAACAAAAATATTAACAACGTACGCGCAGTGGTTAACGGCTACCAGCAGAGGCGCAGACGATGACTGTCATACCACAGTAATGTGTGCAGAGAGGAAAAATCGCATGTTTACACTAAAACTTCATCAAATAGTATAAAAAAGATTTTATTAATTAAAAATATTTGCTTAATGTTTCGTTAATAGTCAATACTATTATCCTGCAAGTCCTCAAGATTTTAATTTTTATACCTGACAATCTTAAATAAATATATTTTTCAGTCCCTAGAATGTATGGAATAATATGAAATTATTAACTTTTTTTTCATCTCAAAATCTGAGCGATCTTATCACTATTCTATTTCACTTAAAAAATATTTTAGGGCATGCCATTTTTATAGAGTATTAAACATGTATTTTGTTACATATTTGAAGTTATAATTGTTCAGGTTGATGTATTACATGTTTTTCAAAACCCATAGTTATAGGTCCGCGATAATACCCTCATTCACTCTAAGCAAGATTGTATTTAATAAACTTTGTATGTTAATTTATCTAGTAAATATGTTCAATGAAAGGCAATACATCTTGGAGGAGAGAGAAGTGGGAAGACTCCTTGACCCTGGGCCGCAAATGGCGGTCCAGGAGCAAGTTCAATTTTTCGCAGCGGCTCTCATGAATGATGCTGGCCTAGGTCAATATATTCATCTAATATTTTTGAGTTAATTTTTCTTCGATTTGAAAAAAGGCAAATTATACAAAATTGAAAAAATAATTTAAAAAAACCTCCCTGGGAATAACTTTTTCGCATTACATATAAAAATATCAACTTGAATATAAGCGATATCTTTTCCGCATTTGATCTTTTTGCTCTTTAACGTGTTCAAAACACATTTGATCAATCACAAATATTTCTTCAAATGGTGTTGAAAATTTCTTTTGATCAGTTGAGCTACATTAAATAGAAAAGATAAAAGCATATTTCCTTATGTCAAACATTTGTCTTACATATTTGTAAACTAGATCAAAATCCTAACACATGTATGTATTTTTTTTTTTTTTTTTGGACGTGGGCAGAGTGAACTCTGCAGCCAGTGGCCCTTCGAAACGAGTACCCCATTGGAAACCGTCGTTAAACATTACTTCGGTGAGGAACACATGTATGTATGTGAGTCTGTAGAGCATTACCTCGAAAATGGGACGTTCGAATCTATCGATTTAAACTGCCTTTATTGTCGATTGTATCAAGGATAGAGCCTAAAAAAGTTATTTCATGACCTTGCGATTTAATGAATGAAGAAAAATCTTCTCATTTTTATCTCAATACAATGAACGAAAAATGGAAAGTTTATAATTTAACACATTTTTTCATTTTTTTCACTTTTTACACTTTTTGTAGGAGCTGCATTCGAAAACGAAATTTTTATTCGTCGTGGCAGGCGGCTTCACATGAGTAAGTTTTTTTCTAATGTGTTTTTATTCTTCCACACCTTCTAAACTGAAAAGATAAAATTCTGCAATCGAAAAATGTTACTCACGCAGTTAACTTCTTTCCCTTCTATAATTTACTTTCAGTTTTGGGTGTAAGTGACATTTTAGGCCAAAAAGCTGCTAGAATTCGAATCAAATTAATGTTAATATTTGCTCAAGACTTGTCATATAAAATTATAATCATATTCATTATATAGTACGCGATAATCAATTGGCTCCTGCTCCTGACCCTTCACCTGTACCTGCGATTCCTCAACCTGCTATTGGGTCGGCTCCTGTTGTGCAGGAATTGCAAAGGCGAGGTAGGCGTGGGGCTGCTCCTGCGCCTGCTCCTGCGCCCGCTCCAGCACCCACTCCTGCGCCTGTCATTCTAAGGCGCGGTAGGAGTGCGGCTGCTCCCGCTGCTGCACCCGCCAATATTGAGGTCATAATCATCGACAATGATTCCGACGATGACGTAATGATCGTTGAGGAAAATGGAGCAGAAGCTGGGGCAAACGAAGAGGACATGGATGTCGAAGAGCACGAAGCACCCGTCGTGGAAGTTCGGGGTAACGTAGGTTAGTAAACATATTCTTGACGTTGCTCTTAACGCTTAATCCATTGAATTTTCCGAATATTCCAATCCTGAATCCGTATTCCCATTTCCCTTAAAGCTCCAGGACGTAGGCGACCCCGGCGTAGAGCAGGCGTAACAAGACATAAGTACAAGTTTATTCAGAAAACTTATGCTTACTGTGAATAATTGTTTATGAAAATGACTAAACTTCCCTACATATATTAATTACAATTTTTCCCATCATATTGAAAGTTCATGCGAAGTCGTTAACAGACGTAAATATAATAAATCGGACGTAAATATAATAAATAAGACGTAAATATAATAATTCGTAACGGACCACTGTATAATCATTTTTATTAAAATTATTATTCACATATTGAAAATTGGAAAGAGAATTTTCAGTTGAAGGACATGGTGATACAGGAATATGCATCCACGTTACTTTTGCGCATGACTATCCGCACTGAATTTGACTTTCGCGCATGATTTTGCGCCAATTAGACACGTGTAAATAACTTTGATAAATGATAAGTTTTTCTCCGATAACGTCTAGACTCATCTTTGAAAATGTTTACTCATTGTGCTTAACTGAATGACGCAGCCGAGGTTCGGTTTTCAATCTCAAAATTCGTATCTGTCGCCGGTCGAGTCGTGTTTTTGGAGTCATCATTCACATGTAGAAAATTGAGAAGAAACCTGCAAATTAGCGCATAATTATGCACGTGTGGATCCGACCAATGATCATCGATATTGTCATTAATTTACTTTGAATACATCATGTCACAGTCGCATGTGAACTTGGATGTTTAGGATGTTTTACGCACCACGTGCGATGTATGCTTACACTCGTTTCAGTTGCACTCCTTTCGTATGCTCACTAAAATTTTTACTCTTGGACAAAATTTTAGTCATTTCACAAACAAAGCTTTCACTTGTTTTTTTTTCACTGAATTTTTGTCTTTAAAACAGGATGTTACCTTAATTCGTATCTTTCTGTTGCGCCATAGACCGATTTACATAAATACAAATATCCAATGCAATATTCAGTAAATATCGATATATCCATCCTTTCAATAATAATTGTCGAATATTTTTACAAACTTTTAAATTTGTAACTATTAAATTACTACCTATAATCGTATTTTAGATGCTTGATATGGATGTATAATTTTTCTTTCAAACATGACATTTTTTATGCTTAAGAATTTTCAAAATACTGTTCCCAGGACAAAATATACTTCCTCATTGTGTACCTGTAGAGTTGGCCAAGATAAATTATTCGTGTGGTTTACTCTTGGCCTTTTTACAGCTGTTTCACGTATGTTATTTTTCATTATGGACATCCGAAAGTTTGCTCACTCAATAAAAATTATAATATTAATTCTTTTATTAATCTTTTAGTATAATACTTTCCTTAATCGTTAGTCGATTTGGAATGTGTGTTGCAAAGTGGTTTATATCGAACATGTTATAGCAGACTTTCAGCTGCAATATAATAAAGAAGTGATTTTCATCAACAATTATTACATGAATTACTTAATTTTCAGGTTGCCCCATTTGTTTACGGGTCGGAAGGGTGCAAAGATTGTGGCCTTGTAGGCATAGGATGTGCGTCCCATATGTGGAGCAAATTAATGACAATCGTTGCTCCGTCTGCAGAAAGCCTATTCGTTCCCATCTCCCCCCCCCCCCCCCCCCCCCCCNCCCCCCCCTCCCCACCTGATTGCCAATTATGCCAGGTCGCAGAGATTTTTACAGCCACGCCAAATATAGCTGTGTGAAGTCGAGGCTTAGAACGAGATGTTTGCGTGAGGGGGCGGAGAGGCAGCGGGGATGAGACGACTTCGTGAGCGCACGAGCTGTTTTCTCTGCTGAATTGATTCTCTCGAATCAATCCGAGCTCGCATGATATAAACTATCTTCGTTTTTAATGACTCAAATAAAATTAATTTAAAGGGGAGGCTCTCTGAGATTCGATCCAAAAATCGATTTTTTGTTTTTGCTTACATACCCTGCTGAAAAAAATCATGGGAAAAATCATAGGATATTTTGGCACGATTAATCATATGATTTTTCCCAGCAAGGGAAGTGAACCCTTATTTTAATATGAAATCTATTGAAGAGGAAGTGCCAAAGTATAATTTAAAGTCTGAATTTATTAATGTCATTCAAAAAGAAGAAACTAGTTTTGAAAATACCTTAAAAAATGTACATTTAAAGCTAACAATTTTAATAATTTGAAAGAGTTTGAAGTGAATTATAAAAGTAGTAGGCATGAAAATTCAGATATAACTAAGCTATCTTATCATCAAGAAAATATCGATGCTAATCTTTTACAAAACGGTACAAATTGAACGGTACAGTTTGATGATTCAATAGTTCGGCAGTTTTATAATTCACTTCAAACTCTTAAATGATTCAAATTGTTGTGCTCTAAATGTACATTTTTTTAGCTATTTTCAAAAGTAATTTCTTCATTTTCAATGACATTAATAAATTCAGACTTTAAATTATATTTTGGGACTTCCTCTTCAATAGATTTGATATTAAAATAAGGGTTTGCTTCCCTTGCTGGGAAAAATCATATGATTAATCATGCCAAAACATCATATGATATTTACTAACTATAGTTAGTAAATGTCCCGTAGAATATACCTCCGAAACCCGTTTTACCAAAATCCATTTGGTTAAAAAGTTATAGGCAAAAAACCGGATCCGTCTTTTTACGAGCAAACGACGTTTTTCGGTAGCGCGTTTCTTCCGCACCAATTGTCAACTTTCCGTCATTGTGTGACTACGTGGTAGTATTTATATTTATTACTATCTTTCTTAAGCGCCATTAGGTGTCACTAATTATCTATTACTATATATCTTATCTTTATTACTATATAGTTGTAAGGGTCTCCACACCTGATTGCCATAGCTCCCCCACTTTTACCACAATTTTTAAAAGGCCCTATTTTTACGTGTTTTTTGTTCATTTTTCACGTGATTTTGGTACTTTTTTACTACTGCTCCTCATTGCTCCCCATTTTGAAAATTGCTCCCCACTACTCCCCCACCACTCCCCCACGTGGGGGAGCTATTATATATGGATTTGTTATCGTAATATATTGCAGCAGTAGGTATTACGGTATTGCTATTACCACTGCTGTAAGAAAGGTAAGTAAAAAAACATGATTCAACCATTTTTTCAAAATCACCCCAGAAAAATAGAATTAAATTTAAAATTTTAATATCCAACTTTGAGCCCCTATAAATCCATGTGGGATGGAGCTAGAGAGCTAAGATTTTTAGGATTTTTATTTTTCAAGTAATCTTTAAGAGTATAGTTAGTTGAAATTCGATTTTTTGAGCTATCAACTCTTTTATGATATGACCCATATATATCGTTTCCACACCACCTATGAACTTCGTTTATTGAGATTAAATTCTGTATCATTATTATACAGGGTGCGACAAAAGTATAAAAACCCCTGGAAATATCGCAAAATATTCGTTAAAATAAAATCAAAGACCCTATATCCAACGTATTTTTGCACGTGGAATCCAATGGTGACTTTGAATTTGACCTTGGACGTAACCTTGAAGCCTCAGCGACCCAAAAATCGATTTTTCAAATGGATACACTCATTTTTTATTGCAGATTTGAAAAGAGTGGAAAATTTTACGTTGAAACATGTATTTTGTTATTTTTTTCAAGGTCATTTTAAGGGCGTTACAGACGCAAATAAAACCCTCATTTAACCTTAAATTAAGTTCGAGTAAGGGCTTTTTTTCTAATTGTACCGCTTCTAAAATGACCTTAAAAAAATAATAAAATACATTTTCAGTATTAAAGTATTCCCTTATATGTAATAGTTCCGTTTGCAAATGAGATGCAACGGAGTATATCCTTGATTGTTTACACTGTTAGGATCCACACCTTTTCCTAATAATAAATTTACAACTTTTGTTGTGTTCTTTTATGTATGTTGTAATACTACATTAGATCTACACTACATCCCTGTTGGGATGGCTAATCGATAAGAATAATACTGTAATGCTGTAATTTTTTTTCCGTATTTCTCATTGGGTTTTTTTGAATAGCCTACACTCCACCCCAAATCACCCTTAGGAAATAATATAGGAAATACCATTGGATCGACGTGTTGTGACAATTTATTTAGATATGTAATTTTTTTAATATTATTTTCGTTTTTTGGATAAACACACATATCATAATTTTCAGGCACTCCCGATTTAGAAATAATTATAGCACCACAATCGGATGTTGTAGGCTTATTATAATTATGTTTTTGTTCGCAATTTTTACGCATAAAATATAATTTATATTTCGGAATATGATCTTTAACAAAAATTTCATGTAAATGTCTGTAAGATTTCGCATAAGGATTTTCGTTCATTACTTTAGTTAATATTTGCATATGTTCAGTAGTCAATTTATCATTTGCTTTTAATCTCTTTTCCATAAATTAGAATTTTTTAAACATATCGGTATTAATTATTTTCCATTCAAAATTTGTTAGATAACAAAAGTGTTAGTACGAAAAAATACAACAAATTTCCTGATGTGCACATTTTTAAATTGATTAACTGCTGCACACCCGTTGTATTTTACGAAAAACACACACCCTCCTAAAAAAGCTACAACCAGATAACTGCGTTCGCCAATAACTATTATGAACAATAACAAATCATACAGTATTGTACAATCCAAGATTAGTAGATATGTTCTCACATGTACAATTAGTGCTATATATTAGTGCTATATATAATTCGAAATCGTTAGATAATACATTTTTGTGTTGTTTCTACAAACTAAAATATTTATTATCGTAATTTTTTTAAAAATGCAGTTTGAAGATAATAATCAAGCTAATGGGTTAGGTGTTCAAGAAGAGATGATATTTCGTAACCAAACAGATTTAGCCTATTTGAAGCGGAACAGAAAAAATGCAGTCATGTGGGCTTGTGCTGATGCACGTTATAATTTTTTGGAGAAATATGTTCATTTAGTACAAAATTGGATAGGTGATTTCAATGAACCATTGAATATATTATCGGATGAAGAATGTAAAATCATGTTTTTAGACGCGTACAAATAAATGCATAAAGAATGTGATCGAAGTAAGGCCTGTATCATTATTGAATTTATGTCACTTGCCGGATATAAAGATGACTGCATTAATTGTCAAAATAATACTAATAATCTATTTCAACGTACAACACTGCTCCATTACGCGGCAAGATTTAAATGTTTCGAAGTTATCCAAGATCTTTTCGAAATTTATGATGATTTTACTAAAAATTATATTGATAATCTTGGTGTAAGTCATTTTCATATAGCATGCTAGCACAGAGTTGTTTATGCTGTTGGACATTTTCTTGAGTTAGGTCAAGATCCTAATCTTATTGTTCCGGAAACTGGCGATTCTCCTCTCCACTTAGCGTTGCGATACAATAACACGATCATATGCCAAATGTTATTAGATTATGGGGCTGATCTTACTGCGGTTAACAATAATGGATCAACGCTTTTACATACGATTTGCAAATATTACAGAGCTTTTGATTTGATAAATTTTTTTTTGCAAAATATTGAAAACAAACAACACATTTTGCCAATGAACAATATTGATACTGATGGCAATACATTGCTACATCTTTCATTAATATATGTGAAACATAATATTAATGATATTATTGACTTATTAATAAAAATGGGTGTTGATCCTAACATACGAAACAATGAAGGATTAACTCCCCTACATCTAATTTGCAGGGTTGTTAAAGATGGATTATTCGATGATTTAGTAAAAACATTTTTCAAAATCACTGAACAAATGCACATAACCATAAATATTTAGTGAATGCTATAACTATAGATCGATTAACAATTTTTATTTCGCTACAGCGCACAAGCTTTACATTGCTTTCAGCGACACTAATAAATTTCATAAAAATTATAAATGTTATTAGTTTTATTTAGTGAATGCTATAACTATAGATCGATTAACAATTTTTATTTTGCTACAACATTAACAAAATAAGACATGCTTGTGTGTGACACAAAAATGGAGCTGACATACACTTGTGTAGCTGCCGCGCCAGAGGCGCGCGCTACACGCAGGTCGCCCCGCCGAGCCGCCTCAGCTGAGGCGAGAGCGGGGAGGAAATAATTTGTAAATAGTTTAAATAGCCATGTAATTAGTTATAAGTCTCTCTCAATAAATAGTCGTTAAGCCGAACACACGCTCCTCACACCTCTTTTATCAAGCACCTGCACCCTGGCCTCGGAATCTCAACACTTGTACACTCGGCAACAAAATTATCGCAACAAAAAAATTCGTCGAAATTTTATCAAATTTCAAATGCTTCTATCTTGGGCTAGGTTTATCGTATCGAGACGCTTTTTTTTTAATTTCTTGGAAATTTTGTCCTCTTTAAATCTATATGGAAATGGCTATATGGAATGCCATGGGATTGTTTCTAATGCTCAACCGATTACCAAAATTTACCTAAAATTGTATTTTGGCCTTTTGATGAACATATTACAATTCTGGCCTAATCGCTGAAGACGAGCAACTTTATTTTTGGTCTTTTATGTTATTTTTCCATTTTAAAGGGTTTTTAGGCTATAAGTATGATTTTTGAGTACAAATTTGAATTTCTCATCAAATTTTACACATAAAAACATGATTCAACCATTTTTTCAAAATCACCCCAGAAAAGTAGAATTAAATTTAAAATTTGAATATCCAACTTTGAGCCCCTATAAATCCATGAGGGAAGGAGCTAGAGGGCTAAGATTTTTCGGATTTCCATTTTCCAATGTAATCTTTAAGAGTACATAGTTAGTTGAAATTCGATTTTTTGAGCTATTCCCAGGTGAAAAATATAACAAAAGATCTTACATAAGTTTCTATGCCAGATCCCACTTACGACCCGGCCCAAGATCTTGTTCAAGATCTTGCCTACGATAATCGACACAAGATCTTACATAAGTTCTTGTATCGGATCGTGTGCAAGAACTTACGTGTATTGATATTCGGAATACTAGTAAATTTTATACTTGAAGGAGGGAGTTGCACCAAGAGCTGTTTGTAAAAAAATCGACGTATTTTAATTTTAAATTCATATTACCCATATCGGTATAAGTTTCTATTTCTCATTTTTTAGTTCGTTTTTCATCGCTATGGTTTCATATCGTCTTCATCCTCATGTCACTTAATCTTAGTCATATGGGTATAAAATCGAATCAATTGAATAATTAATTTTTTTCATTAAGGTTTTTATAATAATTATAATAATTTGAAAATAAATTTCCAATTTATTTAGTACAATTGCATATTTTTTTTAAAAAGTATATACAGAAATGATGGTTACAATAATGAATACAATCATTACATTTTTTTAAATATAGATATTTACAAATAATCATGATTTTTCAATTCTTACATAGACCTATAAATACAATATAACGGATTTTCAGAATATCATTTAATAATAATATAAATTAGGTGTTGGACATATGTAAGCCTTATCGTCAATAATAATATAAACACAAATCGATTCAATGCTTGCGGTCGGTATAACCATCACATTTTTAATTTGCGTAGATGATACTTGTTTTAAATGAATTTCATCTAATTTCAATTTTTTTGCCTCTTTTGAGATATTATTACCTAAAATACTTGTCTTTGATATTTTTATAATTCTACACAAAGTTAATTCGGTTTTGGATTTTTCATCTACAAAAAACTCAATTAGTTCAACAAATGAACCATCCGTTAATAACGCTTTCGAATTATCTGATTTTGCACCTGCCTTCAAATTTGACACGTAAGTACAGTTATTTTTTATCATACGCCGATATGATTTGCATTGCGAAGGTAAGTTATAAGTATTTATGTACAGTTCACTAGTTTTTACACCTTTTTCAAAATATCTTATATTCGATAATTTAAGCGTTTTTTTTACTTTCGTACACGTAATTTATTCATACAATATTTGTTGAGTATCTCACAGTTTTCGGGAAATATTTGCTTTTCTATTTTTTTTGAACATTGATTAATGTTAATATATCGAAGAATTTGTGATATTACGCCTCTGCCACTATGTATAGCTTGCAACAATTCATGATTGCCTGATTCGAACGCGAAAGCTGAGTGAGCCCAAAGAGGACCCCAGTTTTTAACACTTTTACATATGTGCAATAGCTGATGCATATTAAATGTCACGGCTCTTATTTTAAACTTCTCTTGAGTTTTCGTCACGAAATAATACAACATTTCATCGGCTCTATCAAGCTCTGTGTCAGTAATATCAACTTTAAGCAGTATAAATAAACTACGTACTAACAGAGCCCAATATTCAATATCATCTTGTTCTAGTGTTAATGAAAATAGCGGCAAGCTTGCATACAAAATCCAATTCTCCCATTCCCGACATTTCCAGTATTTTGAGTACGATAAAGGACGAGTTATACGACAAACTTGGTGGGGAAATTTCATTTTATTAAGGTATTCCTGGTAGAAATCTGAATTTTCGTTATTAATAAAATAACCAGAGATTTGTTTCGCCACACCAGCCAAGACGCAATGCACTGAGTCGACACAACACACTAACGAATACAATTTTAAATCAAGTTTTTTCCCCATGATAGTGCATGATATACCTTTATTACTTATATTGTTTATCATTAAAACGAATTCCTTTAAAAAACTTTTCATGTCAGGTTTTTTTCTATTAAACCATATAGCACATGTTATAATATTTTTAAATCTTTCTTGAGGAGGTATTTCGTTAACCATTAAATATATGGGCCAAACGGATAAAGGAGAACTTTTGAATGGCGCTGCTCCATCACTATTAAAAGTAACCGTTACATACTGTTTTTGATCTTCGGGAGATAAAGACGAGACAAATTTTTGATACAAATAACCATCGTAAATATCCTTATAACGTCCGATTTCGTGAATTCTATGATTTACTACGTAATCGTAATGTTTTTCATTAGACTTTAGAGCATTAATAATTCCTTCGGATGGATCAATCATGACATAAAAATTGTCACTGGCATGGTCAATTTTTCCGATGAGTTTATTGCAAGATCGGCACTGTGAATTAACGTCTAAGTCTTCTAATTTTCCTAAATGTGCCTTGCATTTCTCGTTAGGGCAGATTGCATAAAAATACGTGTTGGGATTACCATTGAAAAATTTGTCTATCATGTATCTTGATTCCGGAAAAATAGGGTCTTTAAATATAGAATTAACTAGAGTCAATAAACCAGATAAAGTGCTTACAGATAACTTATTCATTACGCTAAATCTAATTATTAAAAACAAAAGATGCAGTGGGCTTGTTTTTGTTGGAGTCACAATTGTCTCAGCAAATCCATCCATATTCAATAGTTCTTCTAAAGTTTGAGGTTTAAATTTTCGTTGATTTTCGTCATCAACTTCTACATCACTGTTGAACAATTCATCGAGTATGTAGTAACGCTCATGCAAATCTTCTACTTCGTCAAATCTTTGATCCTAAATAAATAATTCAAAAAAGTTACATGAAATTAATAAAAAAAAAAATTTTTTTAATTGAAAAATGGAATGAATTTTACAATATTAATATTATCAAAGAAGTTATTGCGGTTACAACTACACAACTAATAACAACAAAATATTATAAAAGTTTCTTGATATTAATCCAGCCGGAAAATGATCTATTTCATTTGCTTTGGCATATGAAAAATCAATTAAATCTAATATCTAANTTACCTAAAATACTTGTCTTTGATATTTTTATAATTCTACACAAAGTTAATTCGGATTTGGATTTTTCATCTGCAAAAAACTCAATTAGTTCAACAAATGAACCATCCGTTAATAACGCTTTCGAATTATCTGATTTTGCACATGCCTTCAAATCTGACACGTAAGTACAGTTATTTTTTATCATACGCCGATATGATTTGCATTGCGAAGGTAAGTTATAAGTATTTATGTACAGTTCACTAGTTTTTACACCTTTTCCAAAATATCGTATATTCGATAATTTAAGCGTTTTTTTTACTTTCGTACGTAATTTATTCATACAATATTTGTTGAGTATCTCACAGTTTTCGGGAAATATTTGCTTTTCTATTTTTTTTGAACATTGATTAATGTTAATATAGTGTGACATAATAAGAATGTTCGATAATTCCTGAGAACTTTAATATAAGCTGAATCGCAATGATTTTGCTATCCAGTAGGTTTTTTGGGGTCCTGAATCGAATGGTGCAGTCAGATTTAACCAAAGTTGGATATTTCTTGGATAAAAAATTTTTTTTCGGCCAAATAACGGTTGGATCTAATTTTCATTTATGCCATGTGAAAGAGCATTTTTTTCTCTTTTCAAATGACTACCCATGAGATTCGAAAGATAACTTTTTTATTCAAAGATATGGAATTGAAATTTGGAAAAAAAAGTTTGGATTTTCGCAAGTGCACTTGCACTCACGAGAGCAAATGACAGTCGCTTGCGTTTTCAAGGTTCGTGCCGAAAAATAGTGCGTAAATAATCAAAGAGATGGCGCGATGCAAGATAACGAGGAAAAAAATGCTCAATGAAAAAAAAAAAAAATACGTGCTCTTCGTTATTATAATCAAGATGAGAAATTTAAGGCGCACTGGATTTCTTAAATTTGAAATCGCAGAAATTGATAAACTGCAATTATTAACAAAAAAAGGATATTTTTTGATTTTTGAATTCCAAATAAAAAATAACAATAAATCTTGAAATATAAAGTTGGAATGAGCATACATCTTGGAGCACGCAATACTGCAATACATGCCTGTTTTTTCTTGACCTCGGAAAATAAGATCTAGGGTCGGGTCCGATTAATAATGTCAATTATCGTAAGCGGTGCGACAGAAATTATCGTACGTTCAGGATAAAAATATTCTGATGGTATACATTCAATGTACGGAGCCAGGAGATGCGCTGCTTTCATGTTCTTCTATCCACTTGTAAAAATAATACGAAAAATCAAGTCAACTGGACCATATGGCCAGCTCGTAGGCCTTGTAAGATTTTTTATCGTAGATACGATTATTATGAAAACATTTCTATGAATAACTTATAAAGTAGGCTGCCGGGAAATTTGCTGTTACCATGTTTTTCGACGAATTATGGGAACGTGCACTGATCGCTGCTTTCGAGATCAACGCTAAGCTCAGCGCGAGTCGAGCTACGAACCTGGACATGACAAACTCATCCTCGAGGCCAGCGCTCGAGCTAATTTTGTGCTACTTTTATGTTTTTTAAGAAATCAAGTGATGTTTTATTGATCACAGGCCATCAGCTCAGCTCTGAGCTCAGCGAGAGCCGAATTACCACACTGGGTCTGACCAACTCATCCTCGAGGCCAGCGGTCGAGCTAATTTTTCGCTGCTTTTATGTTTTTTGAGAAATCAAGTGATCTTTTATTGATCACGGGCTACCAGCTGAGCCCTGAGCTCAGGACGAGTCCACCTACGAACCTGGGTATGACCAACTCATCCTCGAAGCCAGCGGTCGAGCTAATTTCGTGCTGCTTTTATGTTTTTTTGAGGAATTAAGTGATCTTTTATTGATCACAGGCCACCAGCTCAGCCCTGAGCTCAGTACGAGTTGTGATATCGCCATGAATAAGCCGATATTTTATGTAATTATTATTAATATATTTTCTAATGATCGTACGAATGAGACGCAATGCAACAAAGTGTTAGTGAATGGTACAATTTGAACAACAAAATTGAATATAACAGTAATTATTACTATAATAATTTTATATAATTAATAAATAATAATTGAAGCGAACAAACGAAAGAGTAGAATGATGGTTGGAAGTGAATGAGTAATCGCACGTACGCGCTCGAATCGGATCAAATTATAAAACACCAGTAGCTTCCTCC